>NC_060910.1:13149013-13449847 GCF_014805685.1 Silurus meridionalis | reverse complement strand
ACCGTTTGCTCCCTCACACCATGGTCCTCTTTCTTTCTTTCTTTCTTTCTTTCTTTCTTTCTTTCTTTCTTTCTTTCTTTCTTTCTTTCTTTCGTTTTCTCACATCAAGACCGTAAAATTTTACTTCCTGTTAAGCTTGTTACTTTTTACTGCCATTGCAATGGGAAAAATAGTTCTGTGAAAAAGAATCCCAATGGAAGCATACACAAAGACTTATAACCACATTGAAAAGCTTTCAGGAAAAATAATAACTAAACGACATTAAAGCAGTTGTAAGAGAGGATTAAAATGTTTAATGCATTTCTATTATTAAAAAGTTTTAGCATGTTTTAAAGAAGAGACAGTCCAAAAAAAAAAATCAAGGACTGCATGGTGGTGTGATGTGAAGCCATAATTACATGTTTTTCTTTATTACAGAACAACAGATTGTAACAATCTGGAGCACCTGAAGTGAGTTTCTGTTAACACTTATAAACAGCCTCTCTTCTTTCCATCTCTATGTTTACTTTAAAAACAAAAGTATTTTTAGGAACAAAAACAGTCCTCCACCCTGGAATAAATAAGAACAGCTTCACTATTTTACTGAAATAAATGTTAAATAAGCAGAAAAACCTACAACCATATGAATTATTTTGTTATAACAATGAATCTGTTAATTGTTTGGCTTATATTAAATAAACATCCAGAACAGAAGTACCAGTATATTTTGAACATTCTGAGATTCTTTTGTATTTAACATAGTTGTAAAGAGTGATTATTTACCCCTACCATATCCTTTGTGTCAGCTCAAAACAGACTGGCCATTCTCCTCAGACCTCTTCATCAACATGCCACCAAGCATCATCAACTGCTGCTTAAAGGATGTTTTTCGCACCATTTTTTCTTTATTGATTCACATTTCTGAAATACTCAAAACAGCCACTTTGGCACTAACAATGATACATTACTTTAAAGTTACTACATGGATGAGCAGGTGTACATGTGCTCCTCATAAAGTGACCAGTGATGGAATGTTAGTATAACTATAAGGATGAAATATTAAATTAAAACCAAGTATAAACCTCACTTTTTATTGCACTCCTGCATTATTGCCAGATGAAAATTAACCAACACTTCCTGACCAATCAGAATTAAAAATCCAACAGCAATGTTGTATAACAGACTATAAATTTTTGATTTACAGCATGTGTATAGAAACATAAACTAGTTTTAGCCACTAAAACCATATAACATTAGCCTATAAATGCGCTTTGCATGTCTGGTATAGATGATAAATGCACCTAGTGTATCTTTATTAAAAAGAGAAAGAAAATGAGAAATGTCAGTAGTGGTCTGGAGGCGCATAAATAAATGTGAGGTGTCATAATTCAGACAAAGGTTTTCGCCTGAACCAAAAGAGCCTCAGCCAGAGACAAAGAAACCCCATTCACAAAGCGCATGATAATAAACCCAGCTCTGTGTTATCCCTCCTACAACACAGTTGTAGAATTAGATCTGGCAGAATCTTAATGAAAACCTGAAATTGGACACGATCGAATTCCCTGTCTTCCTTTCATCACGATAAAACACGAGTGAGACAAAGAACAGGCTGCAAATTTGACTAGTGGAGGAGGACAGTACAATACAAAGTGTCTCTTTGTCTCTTTCTGTCTGTCAGCTTTTAGACCTTAATGACCCTCAATCAATTTACACACCCACTTCTCAGCAGATAAACATATTATAGGTATTTATTCATGTTCATGAAGTAGGCTTTGCTCATTGCACCTGTCACTCTTGATTCATTCATCTCTCGACACTTTGGCAGCCATATATGGCAGGGACTTCTTATTTGTTGCCCCTGCCTCGGTTTACACAAAAGAACAGAAGTGGAGCTTCTATAAATATATACATTTGCAAAAGATAAACTAAACATACAGAATGCTGCACATTTTGTTGAGTTTGGATTAAACACAAAATACAATTCTTTTTTTATTAATTTTTTTTTATGGTCTTGTGTTAATATGAACTGGCCTGGTTCAGATAAGGAGCTCACTCTGGGGCTTACTGATAGCGTGTTATTAGACTTCATCCACACTCCTCTGAGCTGATAGGCTTCGGCTAAATGAATAAAAGACTGATAGCATACCAGTAGCAGAGCCTGGGAAACACATATAGAATAAATTATCATCCTGTAATCGCTGTTAATTAAAGTGTATAGGATCAAAAATGATAAATCGACAGCACCACAAGGCCAACATCATCTTGGAAAGAACCTTTTATTTAAGAAAAATAAGGTTGGCCTTGAGTGATTTCTTTCCTTTTGCTTTTCTGTGTATTCATTAAAGATTGTATCAATACATGTTGATATTAAAATGCAAATAGAGTACAGTGCTGCAGGGGTCATGCAAAATATATGATTTTAATATACATTTATATGCTAAATAGTATACATAAAAAGTTATCAGATGAAGGGGCTTGAGGCAGCACCCCATCAAGGGTGTAGTTCTGTCTTATATCCAGGGATACAATTCCTGGTTTACTGCAACCGTAACTTTGGTCCATTTGCTGGATGATAACAATTAAGACTAGGATAAGGTTTTTCAATCAGCAACCATCAAGCCACCAATTATAAGCTCCAGGTCCAAGGCCCATGTATATTTGTATAGTGTGTTTCTGGGTTTGAACCAAAACTTAGGACACTATCTGCGCTGACTTTGTGCTTTGTGCCAGTGTCTACTTGGGTTTCCTAGAAGTTCTAAGACTCTCACCATATTCTTCTGTGTGTTCTTGTTGGTGAATTGGCTACTCTAAGTTCTGAATGTCTTCTAAAGGTGAATGTGTGAATCCCCCATAAGCCTGACCAAGTGCTTTTAAAGGATGAATTTTTTTAATTTTTTTATTTAACCTTTATTTAACCAGGTTAGTCTCATTGAGTTATAGAATCTCTTTTTCAATAAATGAGCAAATTTTTAATAACATTCTGATTATTGGCTTTTAGTTGAAACAGTTTTAATATAATATATAATATAATATGATTTAATTATATGATTATTAAATATAGTTCTAGTAATTTCAAGCTTGAAATGGTCTTGTTTAATTGTATCTAATCTAATCCTTTTACCCCTTTACTTCATTTCTATCTATCGAATGAGTTAATTTAGTAAACAGATTGATTACAATAATATTTGAAATGTAACAGATTAGATACTTTCAGTGACATTAAAGATATTTTCCTTTGCTAAGAAATCAGTTTTCAAGAACATTGATGTTCCAGACAGTTGATGAAAAAATATCAGCCTTTTTCTGCACTTATGACTGTTTGGATAAAGACATGATAGCTTGGGAATAGGTAAAAACACCAACATTGTAAAGAAAAATCAATCTAAACTAATTAAACTTGTTTTTGACACAAAGAAGAGTAATAATTCATGCAGAAGACATGACTGATACACAAAACCTTGCAAGTATCTTCTCATGTCCTTTCTGTTGACTTTATTTTCAATTGCGTTTACAGATCCATTTCTCTTCTCCACCCTGAGAAAGTGTGGGTTGGAGAGATAGGACTGGGGCGATCTGTCACAATCCCGCAAACGTTTCCGGACACCTATACTGAACCTGCATTTAAATCTTTACTTTTTTTTTTTAGGGCAAGCTGAAAATTGCAAAATACATTCTTATGGCCACTTCCACCCACTTTCCTCCCCAACATTAAGAGGGGACACAGCAGGTTATTTATTTTTACAAATGGCCATCTGCTATAGCAGATTGTCAGATGGCTGCACGCTAAATAACCTACCTGACCTAAACCTTAGGAACCACGCCTGGTAAAATTGCTCAAGGAGGTGCAGAGCTCTTCATGTAAGACAAGAATTTCTAGAAAAATAAATGTAGATATTAAGAAAGAAAGATATTAAGTAGTGCTGATACTGTTTAGTTTTAACTTAAAAATGTGTCAATATATTATTTTATCTCATTGTTAAAGGTTATGTGTGCACCCTGGTTTATCTTATAGGACCAGACATAAAAAATATCCTGAAGGAAATTATTTAGTTTAATGTCTTTTGGAATGCGGCTCCATAGCCTGCCTACATCCCCTATCACAACTTCACAGAACCGCTCCCAAGATGTGATTTAGATGGAACTTGTAAATAACATCCTGTGAGTCACAGATTAATTAATTTTTTTTACATTTTCAGTCCATATCATTTGACAAATGCTAATGATGACCCACCTAACTCCCAGAGTACCCATCTGCTGTTTGGTGAGTCCAGAGGGAGTGTCAGAAAGACAGAGAGAGCAGCAGGTAGTGAGTGAATTAGCTCTGAACCATGACCTTTGCTTGCAGCGAGGAGCCACAGGTGTGCTGGAGAGGAATGATGGCAAACCCACTGCGTCCTCTGCAGCAGATTGCAGACTGGCCGTCTATTACTCAGACCTGATGAAAGTGGTGGCAGTTTACAATGGCACAAATATGGAAATTCAGGAATTGTTTCATTCATTCATTTAGCCTGTACAAGAAGTCTGTTGCAGAGCACAATGCAAACACATTCAGGACAGTCAGGACTTGGGGCAAGTGAAGCCAATTCACCCACCACCATGTTTTTTGCAAAGAAACGCAAGTGCAAGAAATCTTAGGGACTCACAGGAAACCTATGGAAAACATGAAGGGTACATGGAAAACCAGTCAGACTGTAACCCCATCTTAAGATTGAACCAGAAACCCTTATATTGTGCAGCATTACACACCAGTAGTAATAAATATGGGTAAAATATAAGTGCACTGACAATCCCCAATGTTTTCTAATACACTGATTTACGAACAATGTAAAACAAAAGTTATCATTATTTGTTCAATGAGAATTTGAATGTGAAAAGCTGTGGCAAGCTGAAGGAAAAGAGAGTGAAGACTTACCACACATATGGTACTATATGCATAAATATAGAGTATTTTGACAAGTACTGCAGTTTAAAGGTTGGACATGAATGATACACTGTCTAAAAACCAATATAGAATTGGAAATAAAAGAGTTTAGAGGAAAGGTATTTATTGTGTTCATAAGCTTTAATGCAGTGGTAATAATAAAAAAGTGCATGCTCTCTATTTAAAATTAAACTCAGTTTAGTGCAATAATAAAAATCCTGGAGAAACCTATTATTTTCAAAGAACCATAAAAACGAGCTTTAAATGTGGAAAAAAGGATTTTCTTAATTTAATACCTGCCTTTTGGTTGTATTCATTTGCACATGCAATCATTGTTTCTTAAGTGATTTTCAGAATTACGTTGTAAATGCTAATTGAATCAATTATCTATGACATCTATATGCACTTTTAAACATTTTAAAGTAGAAATGACCCAAAGTGACTTTATTGCTAGGACAAATCACTGTAAAAAATAAGACTCTTGCCTAGTATTATAAATTTTATGAAACCCATACCACTCTGGAAATCTAAACCATCTAAACCAATTGCCACAATTGATGATCTTTAGATTTTACTCTTGTTTTATTGAAGCAGATGTTAAACTCAAGAACTACTGTATGATATTTCATGAAATCCATCAAAAGGATGTCTGGACCTTAGAGTCGAAGCAGCCAAGACTGGATTACAAAGCTGTCAATCAAACCAGAATGTGAAGATGAAACATCCAAGCAGATGGCTTGCCATGGTATCTTGAGAACGAACCCTCCACACCCTTCCCCCAAGCACCAATCCAGACAAGAATAAATCATTGGATAGATGCTGTAAGCCCCTTAGATTTGCTTGAAGTCCTTTTCCTCATCTACCTAGTATGATGAACATATATAGATCATTTATTTAAACCTTGTGCTTCATTAGATCAAGCAAATCAAGTTATTTTGCAGCTTATGGCATTTAGAATAGCAAAGACATTTACTACTTGACATTAAAGAGTCCAGGCATATTATTCATACATGCATGCATGGTTGAGTCATGGGTTTGATTTTCTGAAACAGGAAGCTAACCCTGTTGACCTAAAGCTAAAAACAAGACAAGCCCAGGTCTTATCCTGAGCAGGTGTTCTTTCTGTTATCTGCCAGGATTCTCATCATCATCATCGTCATCAGCAGAAGCAGCAGCAGCAGCAGCAGCAGCAAGCAGCAAGCAGCAAAATCATCACAATAGAAGGCAAGCTTTTGTGGAGTGTATCTGTATATAAAAAGGTACATTTTCATTGTTTTTGAAGGCAAATTGCTTTTTATGATGAAGCACTGGCATTTTGATGACCGAGCATTTTTTTTTCACATTTTATCTCCATTATACATTTTCTCATCTTTTGTGAAGCTTGCTTCAATCTTAAACTGTGCAATACAATTTTTATCTGTGAAATTATGTCTTTTTGAAGATGGTGAAATTAATTTAGTCATCAGACTTTCCTCTTCATGAACCTATTTTCCCCCTCAAACCAAACTAAGTGAAAATGTCATTCTTTCAAAAAATATCGATCTTTTCCTGGCTAAATTTAAGCACTGACCTAGACTCATTCAAGTTGGAGCAGTTGGTTGCACCCTCCCCCTTCTTGACCTGGATAATCAGATTAAATAAAAAATAAAAAGCAGCAATGAATCTGAAAGCACAGTGGGAATATTTAGAAGATGTTGGGATTCTTCTTCTTCTTTCCTGTTGGGAATCTGTATCTTTTTCCATTTCTTGTGTATAATGTGTTGGCAGCGCCATATTGACTGCAGATGACAGTTATGAATCGTGGAGCCACATTACAATTCGCGATGATAGCAAAATAAAGACTAGTATATATGTTAAAGGCCATGAGATCGGAGAGACAGGGACAATGGAAGAGCTTCTCATAATAATTCATGGCATGCATTTGAGAGAGGCATGTGAGATTGAATCTCAGTCTTATGTACAGCCTATAAATAAACATCTACAGCAAACAAAGACATTGGCGTATAGATTTAAACTGACCTGAAAAGGCAGACAGTGAGGATCAAAAGATGAGAGATTCTGGTAGATAGAGTGCAATTGAACATGGCACTTTGGTATTCAGTGCAAACAGTCGCTCTGAGAGGGGGTTTTACTTTTTCAGATCCATTGAACTGAGAGGGGTCACTGAAAGCCCACATTTCCAGATGTTCTCTTAACTGCGCGTAAGCTTTAATGACTCCAGCATACATGGACATATTAATTTGATAAAAATATGAGATTTAGTCCGAAGGATTCTATTTATTTTATTTTCAATACCAAGTTTTTGACTGATCAGAATAATCTGCATTTTCTGGCAGGAAATCCGATCAAATCTGTATATCTCATCTTTGGTTTCATGCTAATGTTTAACAAGTCAGAAGTCCTTGTAACTCTTACACTCTCTTGTTAATCTTTAAATTTAAGAAAATTTGCTCCACAAGGTTGACCTTTTATCTAGAATTAGCAAACACCAAATATGTAGTTGACTAGCATTCATGAACTTTTTCTTTTTTTTCTCCCACTATATCATATATCTTTAATGAATAAAAAGTGTGTATTGTAGTAGTCAATTTAAAAGGACAATGTTAGTCAATATTACTTAACAAAAATGTTTTTCCTGTACTGTTGAGAAAATCTGGATACACAACAGTTATAAATTGGATGGTTATATAGCATCTGTGCTAATGTCATGAGAGATAATTTTTAAAAATAAAATATAAATATAAATTATAAATATAAATTATCTCTCATGACATTAGCACAGATGCTAAATACCCTTCCAATTTATAACTGTTGTGTATCCAGATTTTCCAGATATGTGCATCTAAAGAATGCACATATGCTGTTTAAAAGAACACTTGACCTGTGTTTAAAATTAACTTTACTTACTATAAAGTACAAATTAAATGTTATAGCCACAATATTCAATATTTACATTTACATTTGCGGCATTTAGCAGATTCCCTTATACAGAGCGACGTACAAAAGTGCTTTGAGTCTCTAGCAATGAATAATCTACACTGTTAAACAAGATTACAAAGGGGAAGTTCATTCCACCACCTCGGTGCCAGAACAGAGAAGAACCTTGAAGTGTACTTAAGAGCGCAGCAGTGGGGTGGTGTGGGAGAACTTGGGCTGATTGAACACAAGCCGTGCAGCTGCGTTTTGGATCATTTGGATCATCAGTGGACGAATAGAGTTCAGGAGAAGACCTGCCAGCAGAGAGTTGCAGTAGTCGAGTCTTGAAATGACAATACACTGAACAAGCACCTGGGCAGCCTGTGTGGACAGAAATGGTTGAATCCTTCGGATGTTGTAGAGAAGAAATCGACAGGAACGAGACACATTAGCAACATGTGGGAAGAAGGACAGTTAATTGTCCATAGTTATCCCAAGGCTATGAGCAGTGGCTAAAGGGGGGAGCAGAGAGTCATGAAGTGTTATTTGGAGATCTTGACCTGGAGATGAATCATCTGGAATGACCAGCAGTTCTGTTTTGCTGGGGTTGAATTTTAGTTGGTGAGCACTCATCCATGAAGATATGTCTGTCAAGTTGTATAATGAAGTTTGTATTAATGAGGGGTCAAAATTGCAGACTACTATTTCCAGACCTACAGAATTCAATGGCAAATTAGTCCAATATTACCCCAATTATGGATTCATCTGAGTATGAATGACTAAACATGTTGAGATGTAGGTGTAGGATCCACAGTGGATACACTGCAATGAACATTTGCTGTGGTTGGAGCTCTTGAGCTATGCTCAGTCTGTCTGGTCTTGGGATTAATAGTCTGAACAACAGAGGAATATTTGAAGGCAGTAGCTCTGAAGTCTTTTCCATGGAAAGACAAGGCATATGTGATTAGTCACCCATATGGTGGCAGTTTTTGGTGCAATGTGAACGTTGTTGTTAATGTGAACCAACCGAATGTGGTTTTACAACGATAGATTGACTCGTATGGCCTTTTATCTGAAGGTTGGCCTTCCCTAATAAAGTAACTCTTGAAAATTGCTGTGTGGTTTCCAGTAAGTTGGATGATAACATTGCATGGTCATTCAATGCTAAAATGTACATAGTGAATATTTTCAGGCATATTTTCACCACAAACCAATGCATTTTCACATCATGCTTGAAAAACCTACAATTTTCTCCAACTTTGTTTAAGTCTTCAGTTTAGTGGGTTGTTTCTGTTGCCTTGGAGACTGGGTGGAGATAAAAAAAAATGATGAAAGATGGTCAGGAATGAAGATTTTCTGGAAGACTGGAGGATGGGGACTAATTTGCCATTGAATTCTGTAGGTCTGGAAACTGTAGTCTGCAATTTTGACCCCTCATTAATATAAACTTTATATGAAACATAGCTGAAAATAAACTTTTATAAGTTTATTTTAAGTTGCTCACTTCTGGCTTGTATAAAATTTAAAATGACTAACTCATGCTAGTAAATTGCTGCCGCCTGATCTTGACACACTTCCACTGCAATAGCTGGTTTTGCCCTCCAGACATGCCTGATCCATTCTGATGCTCTACATCATGAAGCTTCTGCTCTTATGACACACTTTCTACTCATTCAGATGACCCTGCACAGATAGCATAAAGATTTGAACTTTTCCTAAACAAATTCACTCTTGCTGCAGATAGTCTCACCACTATACACTTGATTTGTACATAGGAACTGTTATGGTAATCAAGTCAGTGCTAGGCCCAGCTTTCTTATATACTCCTACTGATCATCGTTTAACACCTTTCAACACACTAAGTACCATTTGACTTTAAAGTATACAAAAATAAAGATTAATAAACTTATGTCACCCTGAAGTAGATGGGGTCCATTTGTAATCTTTGTCCTCTCAAGATTTCTCTCTCATGTCATCTAAAGGAGTTTTTCTTCACTATTGTCACCTGTCTTTGCTCATTCAAATTTAAATTTTCCTCCAGATTCTTATAAATCATTCACAAAATTCACAGAATGTACCTTAACTACATTATTACAAAAACAGGAATTCAGGTGCAATGCACTCTGTACAAAGAAATTCTAAATTTTTTTTGTCTGTACTTCATCTAAAACAAATTGACTATGGTGTGAGAGTGCAAAATGTCTGCTATAATTTATAATGTTTATGGTATACTGTATGTATTATGTAAACTTTATAGGAATTATAGATTTTTGATACTGGACATCATTTGTCAATTTGTTTGTACATTATTGTTCTCCTAGGCTGAACTGAAACAGTCTTACAAGATTTACAAAAGTTTCATTATTACTGACTGTCCTCATACCCTTGTGTGTATTTTGATGATAAATATTAATCACCAGTAAATGCTTTACAGTATAATTAACCCAACAAAACTAAAAACTATAAACAATAAAAGAGAACCCCCTAAGCATTGCATGTAAAAAATCTTTCAGTGATGCAGCTCATCCACTGCAGAGTCAATTAACATAAGCACAAACTAATTTTCCTAATTAATTAAATTGTTTTTGTATAGCACTTTTAACAATGGACATTGTCCCAAAGCAATTGTCCCAAACCTTTTTTTCAGAATGAATTAAATTAATTAAAAATACTGTATAAATGTTACATTTATAAATTAATCCCTATAAGTGAAAACCTAATATGAAAACCAGTGGTGACAGTTGGAAGAAAAAACTCCCTGAGATGAAATGAGTAAGAAACCTTGAGAAAAATAAAAATCAAAAGGAAACCGGTGCTCATCTGGGTGACACCAAATGTCCATTATTTGTAGCTTTTTTAGTGTTGAGGTTATCATCTGTTCATTTGAACACTTAAAAGCAAAACTGTTCAATTGCAGCGTTCAGCCATTGTAGCAGTCAAACCATTGTCAACCAGTGTTTAAATGAATCACAGTCCAAACCCATTCTCATGGTTTTTAAATTTAACCTTCTATATTACGTAATACTGCATTTCGTTGCCTTGTACTTGTACATGTGTAATGACAATAAAGTTGAATCTAATCTCATCTCATCTCATCTCATCTCATCTAATGCATCATACATCTTTAGACTGTTCATGGAACCATCCTCAGCAGGAATGTATGTAATAATTAGAAACCTAATAGTTATTACTATGCCATTTCTTTTGTCCTAACTGAATACCTAATCTATAAACAATATGAATTGACACTGCTTTCTTTTAAGCCTGACAGATTACTCTGTATATAAAACTGCATGAACTTGATACTAATTATAAAATTTAAATCTGCTCAGACAGCTCAGTTTACATTAATGAATCTTTCATATGCATCAAATGTTTTAAAGGCCTTCATGGACATATTAATACAATTTTTGTATTGAATTCTTTGCAAGCCAATGGCATTTAGAATTCCCTGCATATTTTTGGTCCTATGTTATTATGCAGTCTTGCTCAGGCCAACCGAATATCAAATTTTTTACTTAGCATGTAGTAGGCAATATGTCCTAGGTTTTCTTCAAGGTTAACCATGATTATAGTTCAGTTCAAAGCCTTTAGATGTATCAGTTAAGATGCTTCTGTTCACATCATCAAATTCTTGCTGTTGGCATCAAATCAATAAATTGACATAAGCGCTTCAATTTACCTGACATGCTTGTGTCACCATATTTTAAAGATAAGGGGCATCAAAAACAATGTCTGTTTTTCCCCCACACTTTCCTTCTGGTATGCGCCTATGTTCTGTGTTAGAAATAAGCTTTTCCATTCTCAAAGCTTATCACTGGATCGGGTCCTAGAGGTGAAGCCTATATTTATGCAAATATATGGATATTTTAGTCATTTCTTTGTCATGTCTCTGCCTCCATCTTGTGAAATATTATTTTCACTTAAACACTTAAACATTTTTTTTTTTCAAGAATGATAATATTCTTTCTTCCACCACTGCTGTTTTCTTATTGGAGGTCTGCCAGCGTGTTTTCTAGTTGGGAAGAATGATATAAGGTTAAATGACATTACATCAATCTGATTATGCAGATACAATTTGCAAATCATTATATGAATACAGTGTGTGAATGTGATTAAAAAAGCAACTCAATCAGAAATCAAGTTATCTAAAGCTGGTATTTACTTTCAGCTTAATTTTGCTGTTGTAGACAAAAAACTGCACATTGTAAAATAATTCTTCAGTTGTAAAATAAGATCATGATCTAAGATCTTTCTATGTTGAACCTTTCAGAACCAGTGCTACTGTAGGATTTACTTTTTTTATGCTTTCAGTTATTATGTGATGAAGATACATGATTTAATCATTATGAATCAATTGATTGTGATTTTCTTCATTATACATATACTACCAAACAAAAGTTTGAACACACCTTCTCTTTCAGTGGGTTTCTTTATTTTTTTACACAGGGAATGGACATTGAATCAGTGGAAAACTGTCCTTTGGTTTGATGAGTCCAACTGCAGTGTCTTTGTTAGACATACAGAGGGTGAACGGATGTTTCATGAATATGTGTTTCCCACTGTGTAGCATGGAGGAAGTGTGATGGTGTGGAGGTGTTTTTTTGGTGACAGTGTTGGTGATATAGTTAAAACTGAGGGCACACTTAACCAGCATGGCTACCACAGCATTTAGCAGGAACCTGCCATCCCATCAGCTTTGCACTTAGGTTATGTAAGAGCTATTTTTTCAAGAAGGAGAGTGATGATTGCTGCAACAAATGAATTGGCATCACCAATCACCCATTCAGAATCCAGTTGAGATGGTTTGAGATGAGTTGGACTGGAGAGTGAATGAAAAGCAGCCAACAATTACTTAACACCTCTGTGAGCTCCATGGGGTGAATACCTCATGGGGCTGACAGAAAATTGCAAAAGTGTGCAAAGCAGTCATCAATATTATATTACAATATTATACATACAGTGTATTCCAATACTTTACCTACACTGTTTTTGTCCAGCCAGTGACAAAGCTGTTAGATACTGGGGGATGACTGCTATGTTGGCGGTCCCCAGATAACCAAACAGTTTAGGGTTACATTAACCTCATGAGACATTATGATAGGAGCCTATTTTCTGCAGGTACATTTTCTGACTTAATTGATAATGTAGGTGTTTTAAATCACAGGGGTCTCATTAGAGGATCTCCACAGAATAACCTGACATGCGTTATCGCATTCTCTTATAAAATGTTACAGATAAGAAAGATTTATAAAAAAGACACTTTATTAGGATCATATCATACAGGTATGATTATATAATTCTAATCCTTTTTTTTGTTGTTGTTTGCTTTATTTGCTTTACTAATTATTTGAAAAATGTTTCATTAACAAGCACCTCTAATGCAAGATCAAACGACAACAATTAACAATCGTTAATAATGTATGATTAACAACCTTATAATATTACGAGTAGGATTAAAGCCATGATACTTACAACTCACTGGAGTGAGCAAACTGTAATTTTAATAAGCTGGGACATAAAAAACTCCATTACAAATGATACTTTTTTTTTTTTTTTCAAAGCTTTGCCATGAAGTATTGATCAGACAACAAATTAGTTTTGCTTTGCAGTCACTTTTTTTATGGGACTGATTTCATTGAGGTGATTAAACCGGGATCAATTGATCCAGCAACAGTGACACAAAAAACAAGAGATAAAAAAAGATGGCAAGACAAATATTAAATAAACCCCAGAGTTGTCAGTTAGCAAGGGAAAAAATGTGTGTGCTTGTGTTTAGGTTTAATATATGTGACAGCATGTATAGGTCTGTGTATGTGCATACACATCTGCAGTAATAAGACCGAATCTTACCAATACTTGGTAACACATATATACAGTATATATATATATATATATATATATATATATATATATATATATATATATATATATATATATATATATATATATATACTATCAGGAACTGTTTTGCCCAAGAGCTAAAGCTTTTTACAAATAAAATGTTTCATGTAAACATTTCATGATGCTCCAACAAATGTCTTGCATTATAAGTAAGTTTTTATTTAAACTATTATTTTCACAGGAAAATGCAGAGGTGTAACTTACAGTTGAGACTTGGGAACCTGTCTTTACAATGTTCTCATATGCCTGGTTTTGTGTTTCCTTTTTCAATGTTCACCTACCTAGTTACTCTAGGTAGCATCTGCCAAAAACATGTCTCCTGTTAAGAATGATAAATTATAAATCCATCAGATCCTTGGGGTCTATACATTTCCATCAAGTTTCTTTGTCTGAGAAATCTGTTATTTGGTCCTGATATATCCATCACACATGAAGATATGTAAAAAATGAAACACTTAGGGGTTGTGTTGTTATAGAAAAAAAGAAAAAGACACCAGGGTGTTGTGATACAGCTTAAATTCATTTGATTAATGATTCAGTTAAATATTTTTGATAGCGGCTTGTCCTATATTATAAGTCTTTATAGATATATTATAAGTCTTTATAATAATATTTAGCATAATACCAAAGATGATTTTTTGTTCTCACTTTCAGACTCTTTGTTGTTTCTTTTGATGTAAATAAGACTTGTCATGTTACAGAGAAACTGCTTTACCTTTGACTGTTACAAACAGCTAATACTGGAGACTTCTTGAAAAAAAACATATACATGTCTGCCATAGAAGTCTTTGTGTAAACTGTTACTATAAAAAGTTAGAACAATCAAACATCAAATCACAAGAAGAAATACTCACAGGAAACAATACAATAGTTCCGGATGTCAGGTTGTGTGAACATCTAGTGGTCTAGTGGTTAGAATGCGGTGCTCTCACCGATGCGGCCCGGGTTTGATTCCCGGTCTGGGAACCAACCCCAGCCATTAGGGTTGCACAAGCCAGTGCACTCTTCGTGCCGGTCCCAAGCTCGGATAAATTGAGAGGGTTGCATTAGGAAGGGTATCCAGCGTAAAAAGATGTGCCAAATCGAACATGCGGATCAAGAAAGAAAGTACTAAACTGAACGTCTCCAGGTAACAAATGTAACTATTGTTCCATGAGGGAACAAGATGCTGCATCAACAACGATTTGTGAACACTTCTACATTGTCCACGCTCTAAATCACGCTTCCTGGTTGTGACGTCACCCCGCCGGTGATGCCACACTTTTCCATTGGGGCATCACCGGCAGCGTGACGTCACAACCAGGAAGCTATAAAAGTACATGGAATGGAGCCAGCGCTAGCTTCTGAAAAGAAAAGGAAGCGTTGAAGGGATGCAGGCAGTGACTTGGAGCAGGGTGACAAGAGGATTTATAAGAAGATAAGATAGTATCCACAATCCACCTGCTGGGGTTCTGTTTGTTCTACAGTTCTTTTTTGGAACTATGAACTACCGGCTATAGAACCTGAAATCTCTGTCTGATGGAGAAACCACCTCGATGGCCTCCTTCCTCAAGAGAGTATTTACTTCTAGTTCCATGACCAGAGCCTGCTTGGGCCCCACCAGGGTGAGGCACATCCCATTGAACTAGGGCGGGAGAGACTCGAACTGAATCGTATAATCTCTCTCTACATAGTGCAGGACCCATAGATAGATAGTCTCTTAAGGGAATAAGTCTCTTGAGACTGACCTCTGGTGTGCTTAGAGCCGGAGCTATGCCCGGGTGGAGCTCTAGGGGCCTCCTGAGCGGCGGCGAACCCCCCAAGTCCGCTACGGTACAGAGCGAAAATCGATGAGGGCACTCGCTGGAGCTGCCTGTGCTCTGAAGCGCTCGATGTGATAGGGTTAACAAACCAGCTCCCTGAAGGCACCGGGGCGGAGCGGGCACCGTATAATAAACGCTCCTTCCCTGCGGGCTCCACAGATGGTCCTGAATCAGGACTTTTTGGCCAAAGCCCTTCTATTGAGGATGCGGGAGAAAGCACTGGAATGCAGCCAACTACTTTTTGGCCTCCGGAAACCTATTGACAACTGTATTGACAGTGTCGCCAGTCTGCACTTGGGGGGGTGAGCGAGAGAGTGAGTGAGCCATAGGTGCCTTTCGGTGGACACCAGGGCGGACATGGATCAATGGCCCTAGCAGTCTCTTTTGTTTCGCTGGGAGCCAAGTCTGTAGTGAAGCTCTCAGACTTCCTGAACGCCCGGGGTGTCTCCCACGTCCAGCTCTCGTAGCAGGTCTGCCAGCCAGCATCTCTTCAACTCTGTGCATCGTCCCATAACCGCACTCTTTCAGTCTAAATATGTTGGAATATAGTGATATCTTTGGACTAAAGAGGCGGGTTGAGTAAGCGATAGCCCAAGACCTAGACACCTCGGTGTGCAGGTCCAGGAAGAAAGGCAGACCCCGGCATGGATGCAGGGTTGCCACTCGATGCCAAGTTTGGCGACGGCTTGGGTCACTACCTCCAGTAGCTCCTAGAAAAGGACTGGCTGAGGGGCCATGACTGAGAGATACTAGACATCCATTCCCTTCCCCTCCTCGGAGGAAGAGAGGTGGAGCTGCATGCTCTCATTGCAAACGGAAGAAAGCGCCGAATGGACCCAGCAGTTGAGGAGGGAGAAAGGGACATGCCCATCTCCAGACCCTCTGCCAGGTCCAACTACGAAACACAGGTCTTTGAACAAAGCTTCGCCTCAGCGGAAGCGGGGCAAGAATTGCGCTATACAAATAAAAATGAATTGAATTGAATACTGTCTTAGTAAAGATGAGTGAGAATGAACAAGATCATTTTTGTCTCAAGTTAATTTGTTGAAAATTATTACATTTACATTGATATGTAATGGTTTTGTTTGTAACGTGATTTTTGTTCATTATAACGATTAAACTGTGATAATAAATGCCCAAATTACATAACCTACAGGATCATGCCTTTTATTTTCTTTTTCAGCAGGCTAGAGTATGCAGTAATATAAAACATATCACCTAAATTTAAAGACACTTCAAACGTATTCTTCTTTCCGTGATTACTGGAAGCGTTTAAAGTGCTGGTATGGATTTCATTAGCATTTTTTCCTATGGAAAGTGCTTGATCCTGATGAGTGAAAATCACTTGCTTTAGATTAGTAAGTGAGAGTTAGCAATGGACAAACTCTGAGAAAAAAAATGCGTTTTTCTTTTTCATCCTTACTGATGTGTCAAGTGGTGACATCCTTTTTTGTCCACTTTTTGTCACA
Source organism: Silurus meridionalis (assembly GCF_014805685.1). Lineage (NCBI taxonomy): Eukaryota > Metazoa > Chordata > Actinopteri > Siluriformes > Siluridae > Silurus > Silurus meridionalis. The sequence continues at coordinate 13,432,856 of NC_060910.1, read as the reverse complement.
CATGTATTATGCGTTATTCGTATAAAAGACCTAGTGCAAGTGAGAGTGGAATGGAATGGAAAGATATTCTCTAAGTGACCAAATATGATGAGATTCTGCTCGCCTTTTAATACTTAATGAGCTTAACGCAAACAGGGTAGATGAGACGGAGGCTGAACCTTACCAAGGGAATCTCTACACTCATGCGGCTCATTGGTTCTTGAAGATAACACTCAGCTTAAAGCCTGAACTTAGCTGCTTCAGCCAGTTGCTCACCAGAGACAGGAGGCTTTAGAAAAGCATTTAGCTGCATTACCTCTGCATTATCATGGTATGCATGCAGGTTACTGTCCTCTGGGAGAAGGCCGAGGGGGTTTGTTTTAAACAAGATGGGGTGGCTATTATTACTATATCATGTTTAAAAGGTTTTCAATGTTTACAAATAACATCATCTCCGTCATGCTGATGGTCTTCTTATTCTCTATTTCCTCTTTATGCCAATTTTGTTTTGTTTTTTACCCCCTGACTCTAATGCATGAGGAAATGTTTTTGGCTTTTTGATGTGTTCCTTTTGATTAGCAATGAAACTCCCCATGGAAGTAATTGTCAAATGTATACAAGTAACAAAATGGCTGCATATTTAAATATGTAACCAATTTATGCCTACACTGTGTTCTATGACAACCTGTGGAAACTTTTATACATTGGAAAAAAGTTAGAAGTTAAATTTAATAATGAATATCAAGTCACTTGTTTGTTCTACGCAAAGATTTCTGTGCTGTGTTTCATTTTGTCCTCTCATCTCATCTGGACTTTTGTTTACTTTATATTTTACTCCTCTAACCCTGCTGTTCTGTCACTTCTCATTTATAAAACACTGCAATAAAAACCAGTACATGGAAAATGACAGTACGGCTCGCCTATTATTTGAAAATCAGTTCCTTTTTGAAATCAGGGATGAAATTGCATAATAATATGTTGCAGTGAGGCAGAAAAAAGATCAAGTTGCTCGCTTGCTTAGCACACCGTAATGAACAGTCATTAGGCAGTTGAAATAGGCTGGTTAATGTGCGGTGGCTCTGTACAGCATCAGGAAATGAGGAAAAGAGCGGTGACTGAAAAGTGTTTTCTCTTAGTGTTCATACTTAGCCTGAGTGTCTAAGCTTTGTTTAAATACTGACCAAAATGTGAAAGGAAGAGGAAATAGTAACATGCTACAAAATATGCAACCAGATTTCACACTATTCAGCTGTATCCTCAATCAGTAATATGGGCTATAAAGCTGGAAGTGAGACACAAGAAGCATTAATCTAACTCTGTGACAGCATGGAGGCTGTTTTACTGGTAGATGTGGCCTTGTAAGCTTATCCTAATGAAATGAACATAACTGTCAGGATCAAGAGGATTATTTCTGCTTAAAGGCAAAAGAGTGTCTTTGTTAATAGAAGGCCCATTGTGAAGAGTTTTCAGCATATTATTTAGGTGATTTAAGCAAAGTCAGTGGAGATCAATACTCATTCCAGAGGTCCAGCATCTTCACTGTCATGTTTGGCCAAAGTGGAGATGGACACCTAATCTTCATTCCAATGAAACAATGGAACAAAAAACTTTAGGTTAAACTGAGCACGAGCTTGTAACTGAGAACATCCTAAAGTGTGTGCAGCAGGTAATGCCTGGACAAAAGTAACCTAGCAACATCCTGGTTTAAACATCCTGCTAGGGCAATGAGAAAATCTAATACCTTTGGCTTCATCTTGACCAGTCATTTGAACCCAAAGATGGATGCTTTTAGTACTTTGTGTCAATTACAAAAAAAAAAAAAAAAGTACAGCTATCCATGGTATCAAGCTCACCAAGTAACACAAATCTCAACTTAATAAAAATTGTAATTACACTTGTAAATATCAATTGGAAAAATTCCATTACTACACAAAATATATATAAGTATAAACTGGTAAATTTACAATGAAATAAAGTATAAAAGTATAATACATTTGAAAAGCAGAGAAAATGTTACTTTAAAATGTAGTAAGTATAAAGTTAGATATAGTAGTTCAAGGGAAAAGTCAGGTATTGTTCAGAGGTGTTTTTTTTTTACTCCTTATTGGTAAAATAATAAAAAATATGTAGACATTATTCAGTCCAGAAAGAAAAATTAGTGAAAGATAATAAGCATAAAAGATAAATATAATGTAAGAAAAATATGTCATGCTTTTAAAACTGTAGCAAAAATGCTGTAAAACTAATTATTGGTAGCAATTTATTAATATATTTAAATATATTTTTGTATTAATGGAATTATCAACACACTTCTTATAAAGGTTTAGAATTGTTTAAATGGCTGACTTTTGACATAACATAGATACATTTGATTAACACACCATTAAGTATAGTAACGAACAATTAATACGTTAAGACTTTCAACCTTGACCTATATTTATTTAAAAATGCTGCTTGCATTTTTGTGATTCTCTTCAATGAAATGGTCGCAATTCCATCTGGCTCCCAAACGACGATATTTCGTTTGTGTGACACATAACGGCTATGTAAAGCCACTGAATACACAACACCCAGCTGTCTGTGTGCACCCTGCTGGGCACTGGCATGAACAAAACTCATTTGGCTCTGACTCCTATGAATCAAACATAGTGTTCATGGAGAGAGGTTTTCATCTTTTCACAGTCAAGTGCATTTGGCAGCCAATTACTTCCCAAACAACACCTTTTGCAGAATATTTTGCTGTGCTACTACTTTCTCTAAAAACAAAACCAAATAACACTGCAAAGTCCTTGGGGCTCAATTAAATACCTGCCTCAACTTTCTTGTTATCGATCGATTGACCTTCCCTCTCAACAGAGCATTAGTTTTATTTGGTTTTTTTTTTGCTTACCCCTTTCGAGGGATTGCCGGCAGCCCGATCCTTTTTGAGATGTTTTACTCACTCTGGCAAAAAGGTGCACTCTGCACAGACTGGGCCACTGGCACTTTTTTTTGCTTCTTTAGAATCAACTATGTAAGTCAGCATTATTCAACTTTCTGTGTAGCTAAAGAGAACTTTCTTAAAGGGATATTTTCATGGGCTGAAAGAAGTGACTCCTTTACAGAAATATGCTTTTAGAATTGACTGTTTTCTGAGAACCTAGATGAGATGGTTAAGTTTGGTATACTTTGTTCCATTTCGGCATCAGGAGAACAGCCTTTTGAGATTTTAACAGGAATTTGAATTTCTTTTCTCTCACATAGCATTGCCCTGAATCAACTATGGTCGAAAGTGACCAATCCAGAATTACAATTCCTTTTCACCTTGGCAAAATGACCAAATGAGCATATGCAGGAGCAGGACCCTTCGTGGTACAAACGTGTCCTCGTGTGCTTGGCCCTGTGTTTGGCGTCTGTTCTGCTTTATTCAGTAAGTAATGCTAATGACCAGACGCTGGCTAGTCTTCACTGCAGTTCAAAATAGGATTTAGCGTGACGTGGATTCATGCCTTCTTCTTAACTACAAAGGGATCCATGGCTACTCGACTTTCTTTTGGCAACCTCAAGTACTGAAATCTGATCTGTTGCAGAATTTGCAGGAATTCTAACAAACTACTACTTTAAACCCTGCCCTGAACTCTAACCTGCTAAATGCTGAGGCGATTTCTCAAACTTATCCTTATTTCCATTTAAGTCAATTAACTAAAACTTAAAGTGTGGCACAGGTGGATATTCCCTTTTAAAAGCATATTAAATGATTTTACCAAGTAATATATTCAGGAAATAAGGGAGGAAAATATTAAAAAATAAGTTTTGCTGTAATAAAATATTTTGTTTCAACAAAATATTAATTTAGAATTGTGAGCATACATATGCTCACAGACTATTGTAAGCTACTTTCTTTTTTTCTAAGTTTCTGTGGGTTTTTTATTCACTTACATGTAGTAATTTCAAATTGAGCATGAAAAAAGTTATGGAATGATTCACTTGTCAGATTGTGACAATGTCATAATTTTGGTTACATTTATTCTACATCATTAAAACCTTTTCAGCAGGGGCATGTAGAATCTTTATTTTAATTGTAATGGAAATGACAGACATCACACCAAGCTGATTTGGTCAGTTGAAGCAGATTTATTGTTTGAATATGCATTGATTTCTTTACTGCAATGTAGTGAGACTTCTTGGGTAAACCTCTGGAAAAATTGGTACTTTAAACCTTCCAGGCTATGGGAAGAAAAAACTAACAAACACTGTTGGGCTCGCCACTTTATTTTATTTATTGTGAAATGTAGTCACTCACTCTTGCACAAACAACATCTTTGGGACAAGTGCTGCTCTCATTTTCTATATTTTCAGCATGGATGTTTTATTTCTGTTTTTGTCTTTTTTCATTCTTTATCACTGTCATGCCTGATTATTGCCCAGTTTTATCACGCCTTATTAGAATAACATCCAAGCCTTGTTTTCCCAGTCCCTTGTTTACTAGTTCCATGTATTCATACGTTGACGATTATGGATTCTCCTTGTTCAATTCTGTCTGCTTGTTTTGACAAACATTGTTGCTATGATTTTTGAATGTGCCCCAATAAAGCATTTATTGGGTTGTCACATTTGTTTTCTGTCTTTTCTAACTGCACAATATACTTTTGAAGTTAAAGAGCAAAAAACACAGGTTTTCAAGTTACAGGGAAACTTGAAAAGCTCTCCTAAGGAGTCTCCCATGAAGGAAATTTAAAGTTACAGCTCTTTTCCTCATTAAATGCTTGATGAACTTTCACTAAAACCTTCACATGTGTAATTCATTTATTATATAATTAGATTGAGGGTTTAGTATATACACTGAACAAAATTATAAACACAACACTTTTGTTTTTGCCCCCATTTTTCATTAGAGGAACTCAAAGATCTAAGACTTTTTCTATGTACACAAAAGGCCTATTTCTCAAATATTGTTCACAAATCTGCCTAAATCTGTGTTCGTGAGCAATTCTCCTTTGCTGAGTGGAATCCATCCACCTCACAGCACATCAAGATGCTGATTAGACAGCATGATTATTGCACAGGTGTGCCCTAGACTGGCCACGATAAAAGGCCACTCTAAAATGTGCAGTTTTATCACACAGCACAGTTTTGAAAGGTGCGTGCAATTGGCATGCTGACTGCATGAATGTCCACCGGAGTTGTTGCCCGTGAATTGAATGTTAATTTTTTTACCATAAGCCATCTCCAAAGGCATTTCAGAGAATTTGGCAGTACATCCAACCGGCCTCACAACCGCAGACCACGTGTAACCACACCAGCACCAGGACCTCCACATCCAGCATCTTCACCTCCAAGATTGTCTGAGACCAGCCACCCGGACAGCTGCTGCAACAGTTGATTTGCATAACCAAAGAGTTTCAGAAAGCATCAGGGTAGCTTATTTGCAGGCTCGCAAATAAGGGGTCAATGGGGCCAAAAACGAAAGTGTTGCATTTATAATTTTGTTCAGTATAACTCCATTGGGTAAGCATCTTAGCAACTACTATCAAAGCTGCTTTTTATCAAAAATAAATTAACAAACACCTTGCGGCCATTCAAAATGAACAATTTAACAGCATTTAGGTATCTTTTATTTTTTCTGACTTCACAGCCAAAGTGTGGGGGGTGTGACACTTTTCCATGGGCAAAAAATCGTCCTATTGGTATGTACACCACCTGAGCATGAATAGTATCACATTTGTTTGGATCTAAAGACCAGTACATCATTTCTTTCTAGGCTTGAGTTTCATAAAAAAAGTTATCATATAATATCATATAATGTTCTGTTTCACATTCCTTTTCAAAGAGCTTTATGAAATAATATTTTCTTTGATAATTGAGAATTGTGGTGACATTTCAGACAATGAGACATGAGCAATGTTATATGAGATTGGTCTAGGGTTAGAAGCACAGGTAGTAAAAATACTTGAACAGGGTTGAAAAATAGGAACATAAATTTTATATAGACACAGTAAATTCATCTTGATTTCAGTATCATATTTTTTATTATATTGTCTTCAGATTACTTGGTCAATGGATAACATTAGTCCCATAAGACTAAAAAAAGTAATACTGCTAGGCAATTTAAATAATTGAAACAGACTCTACAAGCCACTAGAGAATTTTAGGAAACTTGTGCTTTTATGGCCTCAAAAAGTAAGTATCCTATTTAACAATATGCCTAAAGGAAATGTCCCATAGTTCCAAATGGGGGAATTATGAATGTCAAAATTGCAATTCAATTAACATCTATATCCAGAGCGCCTTAAAAAAGTGCTTTAAAAGGCTCTATCTATAAACATATCCTGATTCGGGTTCACTTGGTTACAGATTGGTAATATGTTCAGTCTCCCAAAAAAACACAGCCAAGAAAATCAACATTTTTTAAGTATTCATTTAAGATCTGAAAGTGCTCATTGACAGCTTATCATTTCCTACTCGTCGGTCACAATCAGTCTTACATTAATTGGAAAAAAAAATGAAGAGGTAGGAAATGTAATAAAAATTTATTCAGCTCAAATTTACATTCCTATTAGACTCCCACTTGGTGGAAAACACTGCGGGAAAAAGATTTTGTCAACATAATCCAGCTCAGGAATAACAAAGTTCTAGCCAAGATAAAAATACACTCGTTATTACATTGTTGATTCGCAGGTTTATCTAATCGCTTTCCCATGTGTGTCTGCACTCCGGCTTGCATCTAAAGTAGGGTTGTCCTGGTGAGCAGAATACAGGAACAGCAGATCATTTAACTGCAATCACAATTGCTTACAGAAGTAGAGCTAGTTTCTTATCCAGAGGCAATGGAAACAGTTCTCCATCAAGGTGTGACTTTTTTCAAACAAAAGAGATTATCTGATTCCATTTAGACTTACATCTACAGGGGTTCTAGAGAGTCTGTCATGTTGATCCAGGAGTCCATGACTGTATTGCTTTTCTAAAATTACATGACAGTGGATCAGATTAATTATTATAGTTGCAGGTCTAATTGAAATGTAAGGAATTAATCTACCTATGAAAACAAGTTTAAATTATATTCACTTTATTCAAAATATTAATACATTTTTATAAAGCCAAGAAACGCTGGAGCTGTAATGAATCATATATGAGGGCCCTGCTGTTATTAAAATGATTTGTGACCATAAGGATAAGTCCTTGGTTATTCTTTAAATCTAGAGGGGGTTACAAAGGGAATTGTCGGAACTCAGAATGCAAAAAAAAGTTTGAGGACTTACAATCATAGCATGTTTCTTAAGATCTTTCAAATATGACTGCAGCAGTATTTATTCTCCATGATAAAGTTCTTAATGAAACATGAAACCTGATCTTTTGGATATTGTGGAATTCGTGGCACAAGTGACAATTGTTTGAAGATTCTTAGTGTAGTCTCTTGTCATTTATCGTTCTTTTTAATGTATTGTTTATTGTTCTTATGTGTTTGACTATGCATGCAAATCAAGACAAGTAATTTACAAATGTAAACATGCTCACAGCTAAGGGAAAAACTTGAGTAGGTGAGAATTTAGTTTTTCGATAGCTGCCCACATCCTCTCCAGAGGAAGGCTCTGGTAATAAATGCATCTTAAAGAGGCCCAGTCAGTTAGTGTGATTGTTGGTAGACAATCACTCAGTAAACAACCCCCTACTTCTTCTCTAAAAGCAATGGAGAGGATAGATGGAAGGAAAGAATGATAGCAGGGTGTAAGTAGAGGATAATATTTCAGGGTTTAGTGATTTAATACCATTCACTAGTGGGCAGAAATGGTTTTGGTGGCAGGTGACTGTTTGGCTGAGGAAAACTGATTGAACTCATTCACTGGCTTATTAGACAAAGGGCGTTTGGAAGACACATCTATCCGTCTGAGTTATATTACATGTCATAGAATCCATGCTGATGACCTGAAGCTTCTTATCTCTGTGTACGCTTCAGTGGTCTAGTGGTTCAAACACCGATTGGAGTGCTGGGCCATAATGGAAATCTACCACCCAGAAGATTTTTATGCAAAGACTGCTATAAATATGCTTGTCTCACATTTTTTTCGAAGGCATAGTTTTTTTTCGAGGCTTTTGGTAGTAATGTCTCAGTCTCTTTAGTCATGCTAGAACATTATCCTTATTAGAGACACCCTGGTAACTTTTTATAGCAGTTTGACTCAGTCTCCTGAAACATAATCAACAACAGTTGTATTTAGCTATTTTTAAATAGCACACAAAGCTTGCTGTAATTTTTACCAAACACAGCATGGAACTGCATACAATGTCTTTACTGCATTTTATCATAAACTTATTTAAAATAATGTATAAAAACCCTTGAAAGTGCTTGAAAGAATAAGTATGTGCTGGTGTGTACATTTTAGGTTCCTCATACACCTTGAGCCTGAAACAGTGTGCTCTTTGTTTTGCATCCTGCCCAGTTGTACACACATCGGAGGTTACGGGTGGAAATGAAAACAAGAGGACCACCATGCCCATTCATTCCTCATGATACTCCTTCAGCATTTTAATGCACTGGCTCTTTTCAATAATGGACTTTGCAGGCATCTAAAGCTCGGACCCTCAATAGAATCGGGGTCTGCTGTGCATGTCAGTCACACACCAATGACCAATGAAGCCTAACCCCTTTAGTCATTCTTCATGCTTTAAAGGAAATATTAAGATAAATGAAGGGTGAGGAACAAATATGACAGGCTTGTGAGAGGGTGAGCAGTAGGATGTGTGATCAGTTTATTACTTATTGCAGATAAATTCACATTAAATAACATTGAAACGCATAGATAAATTCCAGACTTGAGCAAGATCCATTTGAATTTATAGGCTTGGGCTAGAATGTTTACAAGGTTAAGCCTGATGCCCAGCAGATTGGTTTTCAGTTGTTGATTGTTCAGGTCTAGAGATCTTGAGTGCAAGATACTAAATCTGGTCAAGAAGGCTGCTGACAAGTCCTGAGATAAAAGTGAGAGTGATATGCATTCACATCGGGCGTGCTCCATCAACCTTAATTCCTGTTGGCAAGCAATAATTTACTCTTCTGTCTGAGCATTCTTCATACGTTCTTAGTCTATATTTCAGTGCATGTCAAAGAAGCCCTGAACAGGTTTAGACTCCCATATCTCACTGTAAAGCTAACTATGCATCTTAACTAATAACTTAATTTTAATTACAGAGTAATTTATAATAGGAATGAATATCTGAAATTGTACAGTAGTGTAGTAGACATCACATCTCACAGCTCCAGGAAACCCCTATTTCCATCCTGAGCTCAGCTTACAGTCCAGGCAGAATTTTTAATGTTCTTCCTGTCTCTGAGTGGGTCTCCTCTAGGTTCTCTGGTTGACCCCCACTTCCCAAACATATGCTGCTGGATTAGTGATGCTAAATTACATCCAGGTGTATAATAGATGTGTGCACAGTAGACGCGTTCCACCCAGGGTGTGTTCCTGCCTCACACCAAGTGATCCTTGGAATGTTTTTTGGGGTCCATCATGACCCTGATCAGAATACAAGTGCTTATTGAAGACTATTTTTATTGAGTGAATTTTGAAGAATGAAAACATGAGAGGTTCATTTACTGATTTTAACAAAAATACTAGACTCTTTTTGTAGGTAATTTTGCTGAATGCTATCGGAAGTTTTTCAGTTATTCTCAGCTGGCTAAATTTGTACAAACTAGATCATCGGATATCATGTATGAACTGAGATTTTGTAAACGGAACAGAGAATAATAAAAACCCAGTCGATTTTTTGAGAAGGATAGCAGATTGAAATTAAATCTGATGATGTGTGTTGGAGCACAGTCACAGAAACCTGTCCAGTTTGATTTCGGTTTTACAGTCATGGTGGTCTGTGAGAATAGCCGGTTATAGAGTGGCAGAGACAGTCCTTGGGCTGTGACCCAGCTGGACTGTGTGTCATGGTTTCAGGCCACCACTGAGGAGTTTCCTTCACTATTAAGCAAACCTCAGCTTTTGGAACAAAACACTCAATTATAGAGGCATTTTAAAGGGCAATGATCTAGTCCTTTGCCAAGCTGATGTCATGAAATAACAAATTGGTCATTGCAAAATAAACCGTTTCCAACTTCCTTATGCACTGAGAAATCCACCAACATCAGAACATCAGTAACCAAATATGTCCAGTTTTGAATAAATGTGCATTGTGGTTTCTTACCCTTGAAAGTATTGTAGTTCTTGCTAAGTGAATATCTCAGATCATACTTACTTTTTTTGCAGTCAGTGTTCCTTTCATAAGGTGATTTCACCTTCTACACAGCACACCTTTCTAGAAACAGATTATGTTTATATAGTGCAGGAAATATAAATAATTTTGCCAAAATACTAAACTGGAGCCTTAGCGTCAGAGGAAGTGCAGGTTCTCATACTCCGGCACAACCAAAAATAAATCACCAACTGAACTTACTGCTGTCATTAGGGGGAAGTGCAAATGTAATAACATCACCATAGCAACTATGATATCAGACTGTAATTGCATTAGCGACTGTATATTTTCCAAGATTGAATAACAAACTAATATTATTTTGTAATAAATTTTGATTTGTTGTCTTCCCAAGAGTGGAAAAAATATATATCATACAACTGGGTGTATAAAAAGAATTTGAATTGAATTTACTTTCTACACGATTAAAAAAATTACAAATTCACTAAAGCATAAAAATTCAAAATCTAATTCCTCAGTATAAGAAAGAAAGAGCTTGTACATTAACTGTGCCTTAAGTTTTACTGATCCATATTCTGACACTTCTTGCATATTGTCACATGTGTCTGTGGCTTACTTATAACTTCTGTTTATTTGCCTACCTTTACTACGTTGCCATTCTCTGGGTCTATATTGTTACAGTCTCAAAAATATTCATATGATTATAACACTTGTGTATTTTTTGTAACAGTTGTGGGTTTTCAGGGAACACTGGGCATTACAGTGCACTATGCACACATATTCATACACACACACACACACACACACACACACACACACACACACACACACACACACAGACACAGACACATACACACACACATGCATGCACAGAGGAAATGTAGCACAACCAATCCAGGTGGGAGTAAACTAGAGAAGCAATAGGAAACCAAGGACAGAGAAGTAATGCAGCAATGTTATTTATATACATCTACATGTCCAAAAATTCTAGCTGACATTAAAGGATTTGTGTTTAGTTTAGGATTTAACACTATTTTTATGTTCACACTAGGATCAGTCAGGGCTATCATCTAAAAAGAGATGATGTCATTCTCTATAAAGATTTTATTGTGAAATATATTGCAAATTATTTTCTGAATTGGCGAGTGTGGGCTCTTTGTTTCGTTCAAATGGCCCTCGACATTTTGGCGCAATGAGCTTCTGTGGTCTCCAAGAGATTGCTATATATTATAGCATCCAGTAAGGACTTGGATTATAACATCCAGGAGGGACTTCAGCCTCTATAAATTGTTACACTGCTCAGACAAGGCTGTAACCTTTCATTGCCTTTTGCTAGTCTTCAGGGAAGGACTGAACTGGCCAGAATGTGGTGAGAACCAAAGGGAGATGATAACAAATCTTTGAAGTGTCTCCAGTGATATAAGTCTATTTTATTTATAAAGATACATAGTATTGTGTAAGTAATAACATAAAATGCAGGTCTACATTGAATTTAAAATGGCTGCACAGTGTGCTCAAAAACGGATTTATACCGTGCAATAGCAAATAAGATTCAGTATTTGTCACCTTGGGTTTGTAGATATTTGTGGTGGCATTTAGAACAAACAACAGCCATAAGAAGTACCCTAACTTGACTCCATGTTATTGTACCGAAATCACATCTGTAACAGTGCTCGTCTCAGGACTCCATGGGATTCTTTCACCTTTTACACCAACGTGATAGCAGGGCTGGAAAGTAAAAGATATTAATATATGAGGACAGAATGTGTGGTATGTTATGAAAGCTTTATAAAGACAAAGCTCAATTCTCATTTCTTTTTTAGTGTTTTTTCATCTACTAAGATTTTATCTTTAAAATATTGTTGTTTTTATTGTGTTGTTACCAAAAAGGAGTTACAAAATAGCAGAGGAATTTATTTATTATTATTTAATTATTTTTCAAATTTAAATTTAAAGCCTGGGAGCTTAATTAGGAGATCCTGTTTTCTTCATCTTAAGAATTTCAGTTAAAGGAAGCTTAAGGAAAATTGAGATGAATGACTCTTGCTTTAGTGTTGCTAAGCAGCCAGAAGTCCAGTGCCGTGTTAGTGCTTGGTGAACGATTTCACTATGTACAATGGAAAAAGGAAAGAAGTATGATTCAGCAGGTCTGGTTCTGGCAGGAGCTTCTGCCTGAAGTTGGATAAAAGTCTATACCACTGAACCAAGCAGCAACCACTTTTGCAGAGGTTGAACATTCTTAAGATTTTTACCTGAACTATAGCACAGCTGAGATTATAAAAGTAGTTTTTTCATGTCTTTAATTAATGTGCATAAGTCAGGATTATTAAATCTTGCAGATGTATCCCCCTATTCCCGTCATGGACAAAGTGTTAAGCTCCAAGATTCTGGTTAGCTGTGGTCAACTAGATGGAATTTAGCATTACCAGTGGTTTTGCCCACTAGGCCATTCAGCTGCTTATTGAATTCGTTTATATTGAATTACATTTGCTGTTCTATTTCTCTTTATAATGAATTGTCATGAGTATTCCAACAGACCATAGCTACCAGTGTTACCTAGTTACCCTTTTTAGCTGCATGGATTCATTACATTGATTCATTACATGAATTTCAATGATGATATCTCATCCAAAGGATTATCATGCCTGCCTCTCTGTGATATGTAAATGGTAATGCCAGCTATTTAAACAGTTAAATGCTTTATACATATTGCGTAAACTTTTATACATGTCCAGGAGCAATATTCCATGTCCCAGTTCAGTTTATTCTGTAGTAATACATTCTCCATATTTGAAAAATGGTAAATGTACAATATTTTTATTGGGAATCTGCCACTCTCCAGTTTCAAACTTCTCCCCTACAACATATAACAGCTACGGAATTGGAAATTGTGAAGGCTAACTTAACTTCCTCAATTCATGGGATTTACTAAATTTTTTATCATTACATATTGTGTATGATTTTGGGCACTTACTAAATTCATGCATATGGGTGCAGAGTGAAGAAGTGTTTTAGTGTGTCTATAAAAATGCAGACAGGAGGGCAACAGAAACATATTTCACACAGGTTTTTTGTGCTGAACTCAACGTTCAAAACAACTGCTTACTAGTAGTCAGTGAAAATAAAATTTAATAATCAGCAACTGCACCAAAAGATTCAAAAAGGTAATATGCTCGTATTAGCAGTGATTTCCAGTATTATGCATATTCAATGTGGAAAATACATGATAAATACACTGTAATGATATATTTAAGATTGTTTTACAATGTATATAATTATGCTAGGCCTTTTTGTCTTTTTTTTTTTATTTTATTATGGATGCTCCTCTGAGGAACTGTAGAGAAGGTTTTTGCTCATTAAACATATTAGAGAATTAATTTGCGACATTGCATAGACATGCATTTACATGCTTTTGCCAGATTCCCTTGCAATTTAGATGTATATAGATGTGAAGTGAACAGAACAATGGGAAGCTTGCACTGCAAAAAATTACTGCACGCAAAAGGCCATGAGCCTGGGTTGATTAGATTTTTTCAGGAAGCATACATGGGTTATAAAAAATAAAGAGCAGAACCAACACTCCAGGAGGCAGCCAGAACCTGGCACGAATATCAAATATTCGTTTATTGTAAGGGAATATATCAGGGCTTCTACAAATGCCACCTGCTTTGTGGGAGGGGAAAAAGAACAGTTATGGTATGTGTGTTTGTGGGGTAGGTTTAATGCTAGGGGGTGGCAATGTAGCATAATTTTTGCTGAAGGTTTTATTATCAGTGTGCAAAAAGTCCTTACTAATGCAGGATTAGATGTGTAAAGCATCACTGCTGGTGCAGTGGGATTTCACAGGGATTTGTGGAGCGTTACTAGTAGAAAGTGTTCAGTCAGTAATTGCAGGTTGAAATTTCTCTGGAGAAAACGTAAGCACAAACAATAGCGGTGATTGGCACTCGAAGGTGCCTGCAGCTAGTTTTATGTTCTGAGTAAGGACATGAAGAAAGAAAGTGGAGAGTACAATAAAATGGCTACAGGGAAGGCAAAAAGGACAAGTGAAAGGCACAATGGGAGCGGTGGACACCTGGTGCTGTTCAAGCACATCTCTGCAACAAACGTTGTTAGCATTTTGATGACAGCCCGCAAAATGTACCACTTTTACATGGTTTGCATTTGTAAGAAAGCGCACCTGCGAGACTGCTGGCTTTAAACCTGGAAACTGTGGAGAGATTAAAAACAATTAGAGGCACACCGATTGCAATTTGAGCTACCACTTCATACATCTTGCATCATATGGCAGATTGGTTTCTTGTCTAATTGTTTTTGTCCATCTTGGGGTTTTGCTTTTAAAATTCCACAGTACACTGTACATCATGACCACATTTTGCATCTGCCTAATGGTGCATCCATTTTGTCCAGCTGTCTTCCCATAACGAGTGTTTTGATGCATCACTCACATGCTTTCTTTAAAAGCACCTCATCAGATCTTCTGTGACACTGCTTTCATTTATCCCAAGCTCCTCTTGCCCTTTCCTGTGACCCCTTTTGGCCTGCAGCTGTCTGTCTTTTTTGAAGTTACAGAACTCCTGTCTCTCCATGGCTCACCACTGACTTATTCTGAAAGCACAGCAAAATGGTTTCTGTAATTAAAGATTTTCTTCAGTCAACCTCATTTTTAGGGATAGACCTTCTTTATGGTGACTATAGCCTGCCAGAAGCAACGTGATAAAGATATCTATTATAAAGCCAAGTTGAAAAGGGTGGTCCTGAAGGTCACTGCATGACCCCCAATTGCCACCTGTTTTTTTTATCCTAAGCCTCTAAGGGTGAAGACAGACTGCTTGAAAATGTTGCCTGTGTCATGAATGTTATTGAAACTTACACTAAGGTTTTAAAAAAAGGTTACAAAAATAACCTACGTTTTGAAAACAAACCTTTCGAATGGACATTCATGCTATTTCTAGCTAATCACTGAGGCTATGGCTTAGCTAGCAATGCTGTCGCTGTTATACAAACAATGTAAAAGCAGCCTGTCAGATAAGTGAGACAAAAGGAATTAGAAATCAGAAATATAATTTTCCTTAAAATACTCTATGGCGGTTAAAAAATAAGCTTCGATAAAACCTAGCCAGAATGCAAACCTAATTTCATGAGTTGCCATATTGAGAAACAAGATTATGTTACAACGCATGACCTCAGAACATGTGAAAACGATGACAATGCTGTTTCTAGACAAATAGGAAACAAAAATGCAGGGCATAAACTAGCTAATAACCTTTTCTGAGATTTGACTATATATCATGTAGATATTACATTACTGTGTTTTGTGACTTATAATCACACTCTTGATATCACCCAAATGAGGATGGGTTCCCTTTTGAGTTTTGTTCCTCTCAAGGTTTCTTCCTCATACCATCTAAGGGAGTTTTTCTTTGCCACAGTTACAGAATACACTTATATACATTTTTTTATGTTCTATAATTTGTATTTGTAAAGCTGCTTTGAGACAATGTCCATTGTGAAAAGCGCTGTAGAAATCAACTTGAAAAACTATAATTTTCTAAATAATTAACTATAAATTATTAAAAAATATAAAATTTATGTCCGAAACATAGGTCAAATGGTAAGTTTTTTTCTCATTGGATGATTTATTAAAATACAATGAATGTGGTCTCTAAATTGAAAAAAAGAAAATCTGTTGTTATGCCTGGCATTGACTGCAAACCTAAAATTCATTTAGAAATGTTGCTAAACTATATACATTTTTTTTATGTCATACTCAAAATAGGTGCTGGGGGCTGTAATGACACCTATCAAATTTTTTTCTTGAAATGCCATACTGAGGAATAATATTCAACCTCACATGCAAAGTTGTCAAAATTCTGTTGCTAAGCAACTGGAAAATACTTTTGGCTAACTTATATTTACATGTCAAGCTGTAAGTGAGAGTGGAAAGAAGACTACACTGGGAATATTAACATTTCCCTCAGATACATGGGCAAGACTTCATATGGCTGAAAAACGACACTGTAATTACTCTTCACATTTCACATCAACCACAAACCAAATTTCCATGGGTTCCTTCACCATTTAGAGAAACATAAACATTGTGTCACAGCATGAACTTCAATCTATAAGAACATTGCCACTTCCGAAAAAAGAACACCACAAGAGAGGGAATACACAGCACCGTTTGAACACACTAACATACATGATATATGATCACTGTTAAGTTGTTGCTAGGCAACAAGGACATATGGATAGCATATAAGACAGGCTTGTAAGACTTATATAATGCAATAGAATGGAAAAGTGGCAATGGAGACAAGAGAATATTGGGACAATATTGACTTACATACATTCTCTTACATACAATGTGAAATGTATTTGGGTAACTATTACAATTATGTGTTATTTAATATTGAAAGGGTACTTTGTAATTATTTTTTATTAATATTATAACAGTTATTTGTATCAGAGTGCCTTGCATAAGTATGTACTTCTTTAAAAATATCCATATTTAGTGCTTTGGAATACAACCAGGAATTTTTACTATTTGTCTCCCACTATATAACTAACATGTCAAGGTGCCACAAAGATTCATTTAATCTTAATTGGCTGCATAATTATTCACCCCCTCGGTCAGTGTTTAGTAGAATTACCTTCGAAATTAAGTTGCAAATTATGTGGAATATACTGTATGTCTATTAGCATTGAACATCTGGATTGTGCTTTTTTTTCTTGAGAAAATTGCTTTAGCTCTGTCAGACTGTTGAGGAGCAGGAATTATCCAGACTTTTTCACAGATTTTCAGTTAGACTGAGGTCCATGCTTTGGTTGGACCATTCACATTCAGGTTTTGAATTGCTCAAATATATCTTTTGCAGATTTATCATACTGGTAGAAGGTGAAATTCCTTATCAGTTTCAAAGGGGGAGGGTAAAACTTATGCAAGACACTAAATTAATTTTTGAATGTCAATGCATAAACTATTGTTCAAGCAATATAAATCTTCTATTAAATTAGATGCACTTTTTTTTCTGTTTGATAATTGCACTATTAAACCAAATGTGCATTTTTTTCTAAAAAAGAATCCAATAAAAGATAAGACTAAGATGAGCCTGATTTATTTATTTATTTATTTTAGAGAAATGTTCATATGTGGTTAAAGGTTCTTATCAGTACCTGGGATTCCATGAAGTTCAAAAAACCCAAAATACGCCGCACAAGTCGTCAAGGTAATGGTTAAATACGACAAACCATATATATTAAAATGTAGCAGTCAGTAGTAACTGACTGTTTATTGTCACAACAGTTTTAATTAAGCAGCTACTTTGTTGGTATGGTCGAACTTTTGAGTATATTCCCAGATAATGTTAACAGTCACGGTCATCCAGTCTGGCGTTCTCAAAACGATCTAGGAGTATAGTGTTAATTTAAAACAATACTGATGGTCTGAACAACGAACAGCTACAATAACTTCCAGATGTAACAAATGTCAGGCACTGATGTTGGGTGAGGCGGTCTGGGGTACCGTCAAGGTTCTGGTATATTCCAAAGGTGTTTAGTGGGGTTGAGGAAAGGACCTCACTTTAACCGCAGGGACTTCGTCATGTGGAATCGGTTTGGAACTTTTAGTTCCAGTGATGGAAATTATAATTCTACAGTATACCACAACTTTCAATACATTTGAGTGCTTTCCACTTTGTGCCAATTGTTTAGAGAAGAACCACCTATGGGTTTGATATTCCGGTGTTCCTACTACTTTTGGCCATATAGACCATATTTATTGTGTATAAGTTGCAGGGTCCTTGATTACAGCTTGTTGGTGTGCAAGATGAGATCTTTTCCGAAGTACCAAATACTCAGACACTGACCTTGGCTGCTTGTAGGTTAAATTTATTGAGTTTCTGGCTCTGTGTGTAAATCTGATCTGGTGAGATCACACAGTAGAGGCAGCTCAAGACAAGCTGTCTGGAGGCGAACGGATTTATTGTGCAAATGGCGTGGAACATGGTTATGATAAACTCAGCATCCATCACGGACCTTCAGTTACTCTCTAACTCAGACATTTGGATCTGATCATAAAGAGTGAATTTGCAAATAGAAGTACACTTTAGTTAAATTTCATAGGTTTAGACTCCATGACCTTAGCTTTACTTCACACCTGATTGCAGTAAAATAGCACATTCAATCATTTTGATGAGTTCACCTTGTCACACTCCAGTATTATGAAGGTGAAGTTGACTTTATTGGTTTTTCCTCCATTAATATTGCTGTATATGTACAGAATATATTATAAGGGAATATGCATTTGGAAATTACCTCCAACCAGATGTAGTTTGTGTTCGCATGTTTTTATGAAGTAACCTAAATCTAATGTTGACTTCCATTTATTGCAGAAAGGAAGGAGCACATTAAGGTTTAAATGGAATATGATGGTAATTATTTATTCTGTGTAGTCTGTGCTTTGATATTCTCATTTATCTTCATGTTTCCATCCATTTCCATGGATGAGTACACAGCTGATGAATGTCATGCCATTAAACAGCTAACACTGCAGAAATGTATATGGGTCTTCTCAGTATATAATGCGTGAGGAATTTGAGCCTGTGTGTGGAGTAAATATTCAATGCTGGATAATCCTTTATTATTAATAATAATAATAATAATAATAATAATAATAATAATAATAATAATAATATGTAAGTCCTGTGTTCCATACTGAGTTACATAAATGTTTAAAATTGACGATAATTATATACCTAAACTAGTATTATTTCAATGTTTGAAAAATAAAATCTATTAAAAAAATTGGAGAAGTGTCAAGAATTATTCATAGAACACCAACTGCTACCTAACCAAACATTGCCAAGTTGCAGGTCTTCAGAGATAAGTTATATTTGCATGTGTGCAGTGTGTGCAAGCATGCTCTAATATGTACTTATGTGTGAATATGCACACTCTGTGCATGTGTGTGTGTGTGTGTGTGTGTGTGTGTGTGTGTGTGTGTGTGTGTGTGTGTGTGTGTGGTACAGAGAGAAATAGAGTGCTGCCAGTCCTGGTTGGTGGTGCTGAGGCGTGACGTGTCCTCTATTTAACACCCTGCAGGATTACTGACACGAGGGATGGTGATGTGCAGATGAAAGGAAGTGGTGATAAGCAGCAGAACGAGTGAGGATGGAGGGCAGGGTGATGGGAAAAATAGTTAGATGGAGAGAGAGAGAGAGAGAGAGAGAGAGAGAGAGAGAGAGAGAGAGAGAGCATACCATGGCTTTTTGTAGCAAGGAATTTGTATTCCTATTTTCAGGGGAATGGTGAGAAAAAAAAGTGAAGGAAGGATAAAGACCTTCTGGTTGATAAGCCACTATATTGCAGTACCCTATATTTCATGGAATTGCAGCTCATTCCAGATAGTGAAAAAAGTTATGAAGGATGCAGTTATTGATTTTATTCATTTCTTGACCGAATTACTGCTTAATTACAATATCGAAATTGTTATACTCCTTTATTTATTATGTGATATATCATATTTCTTTTAGAATAAATACTTGATTTTACATTATAGCATTTGTCTGATTTTATATATACTAAATATCCATGCTAGTACAAATATGTCTAAAATAATGTCAGTCTCTACCCACATGTTAATCTACATCTTTGATTAAAAGATTCATACATATTCTTTAAGTCTTTATATTGTTTGAATGAAAGCATCATATAGATCCATCAGCATCCAGCTCACACACATCCCTCTGGACACTGAGCTTTATCTGACTTCTTGGAAGAAGGCTATGAAACACAGGTAGGAGGAGTAAATGTGAGTGTGTGTGTGTGTGTGTGTACTGTATATATATATATATATATATATATATATATATCTTTTCTTGAAAATATATTTTTAAGTATGTCCGAGACCAAATCAATTTCTCAATTTCAAAGTCTAATTCAGATGTATTAATGTGTGCAGCGCTACATGCGTGTTTTGCCAGTTGAACTTGGCTGTAACAGTTTCCCTCTGACCAACCAAAATTAATAAGAAGAATGTTTTTTTACTTTTAAGTGTTTTCCTTAACAGCAAGCCAGTGGCAACTGTGGCAAAGAAAACGTCTTCTCTTTATGTGCCAACAATTACAACAATGTATTATTTTATAGTCCTTTTTTTTAATAGATTTATGTTTATTGTCACCTGTAAAAACAAGCAAGTTCCTGTTATCACTTGTTATAACAGCTATACACATTTTTTCTCTTGCCAGTGATAATTTTTTTACAGCTGTGAAATTAATAAGATACTATACAAAATGCAGTTTTTGGCATGAAACCACAAAGCCCGCTGTCCTGTGTCAGAAACCTTTAATGTTGACTGTCTTTCCAAAAATTATTAAAAGAAATCTCTCTGTGGAAAATGCCACCATAAAATTTTTTGTTATGTTTTTTTAAGTTCCATCACAAGTAACACAAGTTTCTGTGTTAGTTGTTCACAAAGATGTCAATGTTCTGACTAATCAGAATTGAGCATTGAACAGTGATTTCACTTGATTTTAGCAATTCAGAATTATTTATTAAAAGCTTTTTGTTTACATTATACAGTGAATTTGAGACTAATGAAGCAACTAAATAAGCCCTGATCTAAACACTTTTCCATTGTATGAACACATAGGTTTGGGTGAGGGGAGTTGACTGTAGGTCAGTGTTAAATGAAAACTCCTACCAAGTGCTACACAGCGATGGGGGCTATATCCTTAGCTAAGCTGCTCCGTCCCAGTAAAGAGCCCTGATCTACCCTTTGTTCCACGCCTGGCTTTCCCATTCATTCACAGAGAGATGCATCACAGCGAGTAGACAAAGGGCATGGAGGGCACAACTCTCACCACAGACAGGGTGGGGAAAACAGATGCACAAAAGACGCTTCCTCAGTGGGAACAACCAAGAAATCTTCAACCCTGCTGAGAACTTGACTTGTTCTTTAAATCTTTTAAAACATGTGTTTTTTTAAATGGCAGGTGCCATACACTGTCAGCTCAGTGTACTGAGGTAGTCTCTGTAATTAAAGTAAATTGCTGTGTACTTTGAATTGCTGACCAGAGGAATGCTTACATTGTAAAGCTTCTCCGTGTAGCTTTTTACAGTGGCTGTCGAAGCCGAAAACAAGATTGTGGCTTTTAGTCTCAGAGATATAAACATCTGGGGCATCTTAATCTTGCTAGAAATAAACCCTGACACTCAGCTCTGAGGCTTTACCTTCGTGCACATTAATAAATCAACCAACCTGCCTGTCTTTCCACAGTTTTTGCAAAGAGATACAGCATCATTCTCGATTCTGCCCGAGACAAGCCTGTATTCTCAGAGGGCTGCTACAAACAAATCTGTCTGTCCCTGTGTGGATGTGGTGGCTAACTTGTAAAGAACGTCTGTGGAGCTGTGATGAAAATGCCACAGGATGCTGAGGTATTGTGATGTATTGTGTTCTTTATTTTATGGAGTAAGGAGAGAAAATCAAGATTTGGATGGATTGAAGACTTGCCCTTGACTTGAAACTTACAAAGGGAATAAGTCAACTTAGCTTGAAGTAGAATGGTGGAGTTTTAGGATGACTGATCAGTTAGCTGGACACCACAGATCGTAAGAAGAAAGAGAGAGGGACAAATGAAAAAGACAAATGAAAAAGACATTTTAGACACTTTGGAAGGTCCTTCAGCCATATTAAAAACATTAGATGTAAAATCAAGGTAAAGGTTCTGAGTCCACAGTGTCCATTTTCAACAAAGGCAATGTGGTGGCACCACAGTTGACTCATTTGTTGAAGTTCTTGAGACTCAAGGTCAGGTCTAAGGTCTCTCAGGTCAAACTTTCCCTGCATTCCTTCCCCGCTCGGCCCATATTTCACAGCCTTCATCAGATTAAGTGGCGCTTTCCAGTCTCTAGGGCCAGTTTCTTGAGCAGGTGACAACATGGCATCTCAAATTCCTCTCAGTTTCAATCGAAGGCATCTTGTTCGGTCATCTTACAGTAAGTAGATACTACTGTTGTTAAATGCAGCTGTCACATGGGTGAATTATTGCCCTTAAACATGTCTACTCTATAGATAGGATTTCTAAAAAAGAGGAATCTACTTTTGGTGAAGGGTCAGTGATGTCTCAGGACGGTTTGGAGGAACAGTATAAAGGAGTAACTCCTCAGTGCTTTCTTTTTCCTCGCAATAAAGTTTTCCTTCAGCACATCCATTTGTGGCCCAAAGGCCCCATTCACTGAAATGCCTTTGTTGCAAGCTGTTTGAGAGGAAACCGCTTATTTGTCTTTGCGTGTTCAGCGCAGCTCTGTTTGTTTTAAAGTACTGCATCTCTATCTCAGTGAGGGAAAAACATTAAATCTTCACTTTTGCAAAAATATACAGAGCATGATTAGAAAGAAAGATGTGCACTTAACTCATACCTTTGGACTTCATTAAATCACTATGATCCATCAGTGGAGGATGTTCTCAGCAACCCTGAGAATGAAGGGAAAGGATAAAAGATTCTCAGTAACATGGGAAAAATGATAGGGCATGTTATGAACAGTAAAACTTCATGTTCTCAGTCATGCAGATCAACACCATAGTCATTAATCTGTGATATTTATGGGTCTCCATGAACCGATTTCACCAGGTCAGGTCAGTGTCTGAAATCACTATAGAAGCAGATAAAGCTTACCAAGCCCGAGGAAAGCTAGACTCGCAAGGTCACAAGGGTCATGGTAAAGTTCTAATCTCCTGTCACAGTTAGCAGAAATTTACAGGCTTTTTATAAACACATACACAGAGGTTGCTGACCTGTGTGTGGTCCAGGACATCTTTCAGCCTGTCTTAGCAATTAAGTCTGGGTCTGCACCTAATCTTTCCAATATTTTATGTATTTTAACTGTTGATTTTACTTCTGTTTGGGTTTCCATGTAGAGCCAATGAAGGCTGTTTTTCAATAGTCTGAACCTAATGACAATTTATTGTTCAGCCTCTATATAACTAATAAGCAGGGGCTATAGGCAGAAAATAACTCCTTGGTCCTGTATGTGGCTCCTGGTTTTACAATTTTTTCATTGTTGTCTTTATTTTAAGAATGACATATTCCCAATAAATAATTTTTCCCTTTCTTTGATTCGCTAAAGGCATGGCCCACATTTGCTGAGAGTCAATTTCTAGTTCATCTGCAGACGTTACACTTTAAACAGACCATTAGTGTTAATATATAAGCACATGAGCCTACACTGGGGTAATAAATGTGGCAGGATGTGATGGTTTTCAGTAGTCAAACTGGCCAAATGACCTTTCTTGCGTTAACCCACCCGACTCTGGCTCCCTGCTGCATAATGGATGACTGGATGGCTGAAAATGGAAGAAGGGATGTTGGAGAAATGCCAATATTACCTGGGAATTCATTTTTAATGAGGTAAACAGGTCTGTGCAGGTCACCGGGGTGCCTCTGAGATGAGGCCACGTCCCTCCAGTCCTCTGCTCTCTTATTGCAGTCTTGCAGCTCCTGACACTCCACTATGCCGTAGGCAGGAGCCACTTCCTCCTATAATTAGATCCCACTAGCGCTGACAGAAAGTGTCTTGCTACCCGTCGAGCCCTCTTGCTTTTCTTTCAATGGACTGCCACCAATTACAGGGAGGAAAAAGTACTGCCTGAACTCAACAACCTTTATTCCAGACTCATACCTGTGGATGTATCATTGTTATGGCCAGTAAATTGCAGAAGAAAGTGAACACAATAATTGTTTTGCAGAAGTGCTTTACTAACATATGGTTGTGTAATGGCTTGCTATATAGGATCAAACATTTTGCTTTAAAAGCCATCACAGCAGTTCAAAAGCAAAATCTCACACCTAGTCTCTCTGTAAAAAATAAAATAAAAAAACACATTATATGAAGGTGCTGCTGTGAATAAACCTGGATCACGCAAGCCAGCACCTGCTGAAAAAATTGGAAAACAGGGGGAGGAAGTGAGTAACGTTGTCATTTGGGAAATCAGGACTGCAGGATACCTCTTTTCTGAATGCCTGAATCATGGGAAAGCTTGATGAACTGAGGCACGCATTTCTTTGACATGGTTCCTCATGAAAGACGAGGGTAGAGAGAACATTTCAGAGAAAGGTAAGAGGCGGAACAGATGGAAGGAGCTGCTGTGTGTTCTTATGAGGGCAGGTCTCTTGTCAACCTCACCCTGAAGACACACTCATACACTCGGAATAACAACCAGTCATTCTTGTAGGTGGTCTACAGTGGTGTGAAGTGGTGTTAGGAATACTGTCAGCTTCTTCTTCTGGTGTGAATTTAGCCATCGACAGGAAAGTGTGGCTTACTTTAATAGAGGATGAGATAAGGATAAAAATAGAAGTCCTTGTTGGCAAACAAAACTCTGCGAATTTTCTTTGTTTGACAATAGTATGACCTGCGTTTGAAGGTTTTGTGCCACTTGGTAGATTCCACAAGTGTCCTGGTTCCTCATCTTCTCCACAACGAATTCAAGATTAAAATTCCACATGTATGGTGCGCATCATCAGCAATGCGTAACCTATCAAGTCTGTTTCTATCACGCTTGATTTCCTTCATCAGGGCGCACATTTACAATTCTCTCTTGGGGAAACCCCTCCTGGTCTCCACAACCCCCATTCCAGGCAATGAAAAGCTCTGGGGTCAGATTTCCCCCCACCCAAAGAGTGTCATCATCTCCAGAGCTTAATGAGGATCATTGGAAATCTTTGAAGGGCATTTCTACTAGGAGGCTTCAAACCGAGAGTGTGGGGCGTCTTTGTTATTGAGTTTACTTCAACCGGGGATCCTGTTTATTAGCATGTGAGGGCACCGCGTGGGATGGTAATTGAAGCCAGCCTGGTTTGGGGTTCCGTTCTACCTGCAGTGTGTGTGTGTGTGTGTGTGTGTGTGTGTGTGTGTGTGTGTGTGTGTGTATATATATATATATATATATATATATATATATATATATATATATATATATATATATATATATATATACTGTGTGTGTGTGTGTGTGTGTGTGTGTGTGTGTGTGTGTGTGTGTGTGTGTGATGCTGGAGAGGTTTCAGAACTCTGATTAAGTGCTGTGTGTTTAGAGAAGCGTACAGCTCTTCTGAGGTAAAAGACAGTTCAGCTTTCTGGAACATCCACTTTGACTAAAATTACTTTTTTGTTATTTTTCTTTTCTTTTCTCGTCGAGCTGTTGGAAGAGGGATTATACTGATCGGCATGCAAATCCTGTCATTGGCGGTGTCATCACCGTCATCGAACACATAGACAAGCGCGTTTTTCTTTTCACCCCTCGTTTATTCTAATCCTGAAATGTATGTTAATGCAGCCTTGGGTTCCTTCCTCCCACCATTTGCTGCTCCACTTTGTAGCTTAATGCTCTTTCTCTCTCTCTCTCTCTCTCTCTCTCTCTCTCTCTCTCTCTCTCTCTCTCTCTCTCTCTCTCTCACACACACACACACACACACATACACACACAATTACAATTACACACGCTCTCTCTCTTTCTTTTCCCACATATCCTCTCTCTCCCATTATACTTTTTCTCTCACACACTTTCTGTCTCACACTAGCTCTCCATTGCCCGAAAATCTTTCTTTCTTGCGCCCCACACTCTTTTTTTTTTTTCTCACACACTCTCTCTCTTTCTCTCTCTCTCTTATGCAGCTCAGCCTAGAGGCATCCCGTTTCAGTTCTCCAGCTTCCAGAGAGAGAGAGAGAGAGAGAGAGAGAGAAGGAGGGAGAGGAGAAAGAGGAGGGGGGTATATAAGAATGGTAGGTGGGAGAGGGGTCTGACCGCAAAGTGTCTACTGTTTAAGAGAAAGGGACTTCTCCCTCCCTCTTTCTCTTTCACTGGGTCCCTCTCTCCGGCTGCAGCGCCAGCAGGCTCCCTGCCTCCGTGGATCACTACTGTTGAGAGGGGAGGAAAAAAAGAGAGAGAGAGAGAAAATGACACAACTTGCATCTCTCTAGGGAAAAACAAGACAGCACACAAAAAAGGCACAAAAAGATTTGCAAAGATTTGAAGTTTTTTATATATATTTTTCTGAGTGCCACAAACTAAATAAAGACACCCCATCATTTCACTAAGGTAAGTGTAGAGTTAATGATGTTCATTTTACATCAACCTGCAAGTGTTGTATTGAGTGGCTGTAAACTCAAATGATCAATGTTTTCCACTTTGCTGTTGCCTGATGACTTGACATCTTGTTCTAAATGGTATTGTATCTTCAAGGATGTACAAATATCATGTGCTTCATTATTGCATTGATTGATGATTGTGTGATGTACTTGATGTAACTTAAGAAGGATCAAAGATTTAGACTGCTTTTTAAAGTTCATAAAGGGAAGTTGATGTTTGTTTCGCTCTTGGTTTCTTTCTTATTTATAGAAGATGCAATTGCACAGACTGTGTCCACTTTGGGTTAGCTAGTGCATGTTACCTGCCAGAATATCTGCATCTGGATTTTTCTATGCTGCCCATCCATGCCAGGAAAGTGTCAGCTGGTTAGTGTTAGCACTGTTATTTAGTCTCCTTTCAGCTCCCGGTAAACAGCGGGCGTCAGATTCCACTTCTCCTCTCACATCCTTTCACGGCAATGAGCCATTGCAAACTCCCTCCCTGCTTAGGGCATCATTACGGGAGAGATTCAACTGAGAGAGGGTTCACTTGTCTGTGTGTGACTCTATAAAAGAAAAAGAGAGCGAGAGAGCGAGAGAAAGAGAGAGAGAGAGAGAAGGGCAGGGGTTCTGACAGAGACCCCCAGGATCTCTGGGTTCCTTTTAAAGAGACAGATCATCATCAGATAACTTGTTATTCATATGTAGAGCTGCTCACCAATTTCTATCGTCATCTACTCATTCTATACATTTGTATTTGAAAGCCATTAAAAGAAATTCTAATATATTTATTATGAATTTACCACTTACTTTAGAACAATTTCTTAACCACAGAAGGTATTCCAGGACATGTGTAATGTGTTTATGGCTATATTTGAACCTCTGGAAACATCGAAGAAGACATGTTTGACCAATATCTGTCTAGAACTCAGTCCTTCTTTGTTGTGTCGAGCTGAATGAATAGCGCACGTCCATCAGGGTTGCTTCTTTGGCTTTATTGCAGATCTAATGATTGGGGTTTAGACTATGACTGCCAGTCAGCCAATGGTATTTCCCAAGAACAGACACTGAGTACAGATGAATGAGAAAGCAGCCTTTGTTTCAACAGTTGCTAGCATCAGAGCTTTGGCCACTCAGATACATATTGGCCATAGTGGCTTTTACCAGAAAAAAAGAAAATGTGTCAGTACCTAAAACAATGTATCTTATCCATCTTTAGTTAGAAGAACATGGCAGCTCAGTGTATAAGTGGTTCAAACTTTCTATAGGGTTCTACCTATATCCTAACCTGAAAAAAACCTTTTGCTTTACATTTCAACATAGATAAGGTCATAGTGGAACAAACAAATATCAAATTATATGGTTCAGCATCCAAATGGATCTTCTGATGTAGGATTCAGTGTAGAACATTGAAGGACCCCACACCGAAGGATTTTCTTTGGCAGGGGAATGATCAAATACCAAATTTTATGGTTTTGTTTGGCATCCAAAAAGGTAATCAGATGTAAGGTTCTTCCTAGTACCTTCAACCAATTTGTATACATGTTAGATTGTTTTCCTTAAACCAACAAAACACACAATGATAAGGTTCTATCAAGCATCCAGGATCAGTTGATGTAGATTTTTATCTAAAAGTTCTGAACAAGAGTAAACACTACAGTTTTTGGATGCTAGACATTTGCTTTTTTTCTGACAATATGCAACTACCAACTGTTAAGGTTCTAGCCAGAGTCTGAAATGATGTAGGTTTGTGCAACTAAACTTCAAGAGTTCTCCCAGAGAGGTTTTGTTGGATGCAAGGTCACAACTTGCCATGCTTTCTGTTTGTAAAGATTTAACTGGTCCTAGGGAAGATATGATGTAATATGCCAAATAGGTTTCCTTAAGTGTTGTAAAATGTAGATTTTAATAATGGAAAATTCAATGGGAAAAACATAATTTTTTATAAAGAGATTTATGAAAATATTAATGCAGATGAAACTGAAAATGGTATAAAAACTTGAAGAAGGAAGCTTGATTTTAAGAAACTTTTCTGCCAATTTACAACTGTTCAACATTAACTACATATAGTAGTATTCAGTATTAATTTCATATTAGCTGCACTATGAAGTCTAAAAAGCAATCACCTTTTTTTTTTCTAGAATTAGCAACAAAGGCACTCTAAATGATTCATGGGAATGCATGAACAAAGATTTCCTCAAACACCCTGATGAGTAAAACTCCAGATGGTTATAATGTCTGTCTGATGCAAATGCAAGAGGTCTAGCGAAAAAGCCGCGGACTCAGACTTCTTTATACTGCCAGTGTCTGTTCTGCCGAGATCCAAAAGATCACACATGTCTGACTCAGCGCCAGTGAGCCCTCGAACAGGAATGTGCACCATTACATGACCAAGACCAAAGCAGCAGACAGTTTAGTCTGAACATGTTATGAAGATTTATCAAAAAGAGTTAGACCTGATGTTCAGAGTTCCTTGACCTAAGTGGACTCTGTCATGACATGAAC
The DNA here is from genome assembly GCF_014805685.1 of Silurus meridionalis. NCBI lineage: Eukaryota > Metazoa > Chordata > Actinopteri > Siluriformes > Siluridae > Silurus > Silurus meridionalis. The sequence continues at coordinate 13,404,065 of NC_060910.1, read as the reverse complement.
TTTGTGCATTCGCTAAAAAAGGCAAAACAGATGTCCTCACCCCACAGCCAACATTCCTGCTATGGGAAAACGGGTGTTTTCCTGTCAGGATGATGGCAGTAAAGTTAATTTTGGACTTTGAGTTTTCACAGACGCACATCAGCTGTCAAAAATGGATATTTTTTACAATGTCTTTGAACGTCCCCACAACTGGCATTGTGGACTATGCTGATTTGTAGATGTGTGTCTCATTATTAAGATTAAAGTACCTCAGGTAGTCTCCTTTGACAAGTTAACTTGACACATTTGCCATAGTGTATGTTTCTGATCAGAGTAAATGCTGTTCCATCGTAGGAACTGCATGCGTGCTGGAAGCTTTGGCTTTCACTGCCATGCAGCTCAAAGGAGCAGAACCAGGACCAAGGACAGAGAAAGTCCTTCAGCTCCAAAATGAACAGACGCAGCTGTGGATTCAGACTAGAGAAGCATTTGTCCACTCTTCTCACACTGAGAACGAACACTCCATTATCCATAAGTGCTGAATAGCAAATTCTTCACTTGTTACACATACAGGAAGTACTTTAGTGCATCTTCTTCAAATTACCATATTGGCATAATTGAAAAGCTTCAGGAATCCGTTGGAGAGGCTTTATGAGTAATGCTGTTATAAAATGCGTATATTTAACAATTGCTCGTCTTGAGTTCGTGTCTAAACAAATCCAAAAATGATGTCAATATTTATGTGAGGAAAGTTACAAGTATTTAGAAATGTGTTACAAGTTACATGTATTCACAGTGTGACTGTGTGTGTGTGGGGGGGGGTGCATCTCCCAAGGTTGACTCCAAGATTTTCCTAGAAAAGACGTAGTAAACACTATAAGAAAATGGCCATATCAATGATTATGATCATAATAATATTATGTATGATCCTGCTAGACAAAACTGCATGCAAAATGCAGGAGAAATTTGACTTAACCTAGCGGAGTAACCTGACCACAGTCACCCCATTTGGAAGATTTCCTCCCCCTGTGGTATTCATTGATCTCCAGGACATAAGTACAGAACTAGCAACATTTTGTAAACCAAATTAGAAAGGTTTATTTGTATTCCTACTGCTTTGGATTGTAAATGAAAGCAAGAGGTTTGGGAAAAAGAATTATGAAGGCTGTTCTGTTATGAGTTTTCTGGAACTAAGAGGATAGGTTAAGTTGTAAACAGAACATCTGAGGACTTCTGTTCCTGCTGCTCTAGGGATTAAGCTAATAAACATTGGGTCACTGGGGCTTTTAAGGTAAAACCAGATTCAAAGTAACAAATGTTCCTCCATAATTGCAACATATGGGATGAATTTGAGGTGCACATGGGTCTCAGGTCAGGATAGGTTAGCGTCAGTTCCAGGGTCATGGTTAGTGTCAATTGTATCTGTTTCATCATTAAAAAGTTGATATGCTGCTTGGGTTTCAAACATGTCCACTGCAAATGACAGCCCGAAATCCTGCAATGCATCTTATCTATCCAGTTTGTCAGAATGTTTTGCTGAATGAATAGACAGAAAGATAAACCAGCGTCTTGGCGTCAGTCAAATTGCATAAGTGCTGATGTTGAAACAGCATCAGTTCCAGACGTCAAGGCATCTGGATTCAACTCCACTCTTTTCCCTTTACTAAAGCTATTACTTATTCTTCTTAACTTTCATACGTCCTAAATCTAACTTTCCATTTCCTACACAAAGTCACTCAAGCCCCACTCTATAGCTTACACTGCCATTATAAAGCACATTGATGTCAGTGAACTGCTAGACCTTTAAGAGCAGTGTGAACACAGCTCTTTCTCAACACACCCGCTCTCTTATCACATGTGTGCACACACCAACCCGCTTATCGATGCCATCTGAGCCTCCAGCATCATTAAACCTCTATAAATGGGGCTTGGCTGGCATGAAAATCAGCCTTTCCATGATGAAAAAAAGCCTTCACTCATTTTCAGTTTCTGCACAGATGGAAAATGCTTTGTAACCTCTAGGGAATATCGGTCCTGTTTGAAAATAGTACTATTTTATTTATTTTTTTACGTTGCATTTTTTCACTATGGCTTGTCGGTTTTGTAAATTAGATTACCTGTTATTAAAACAAGGACGATTTGATTTGTTGTGAAATCCTCACATTAAACGCAATCAGTTTATAACTGGATTGTAATTTATAACATTTGCAGTCGATTTTCTGTAGCTCCCTGTTTTTCACTGCAAACCCACAGTGTGAGCTTCTTTATTTGTGGGAAGTTTTGTGTGTTTGTGTGTGTGTGTGTGTGTGTGTGTGTGTGTGTGTGTGTGTGTGTGTGTGTGTGTATTTGTGTGCACGCTTATGCATGATTATCATCACCCAAGATATTCATTTGCTTCGATCTGGACGCTGGACACCAGCCAAGGCTTAAATGAGTGCCTTTTCTTTAGCACTTTGAGCCAAAGAAAAGAAAAGAGCCAAAAAAGGATTGGCACTCTTTCTGAAAAGACTTATTTGGAGCCAGTGGATTGTTGCAACACGTAAGCTGAGGCTCAGCAACCCCCCAAAAAAATCTCTTATTTCTCTCTGTACATATTTCTCACATATATATTTCATTCTTCATTGCTTCATATTTACACACAGTTAAAAAGGGCCAAGTTATAGAGAAAGTAAAAAAAGGTTATTAGAAAGTATAAATAAACAAAAAGTAAAGTAAAAATAAAAAAAAAAAAGCAAAAGAACCTTGCACTAGGAAGTCCATGCTCATTTCTCAGGTGAGTGACAACTTGAAAATCCATTTATGAGCCGATAATATGAGCAAGTGCTGCTCTCTGGGTCATCGATCCAAACACACACACACAGGCAGACAGTGTTATGAGCTAGCCTGGAAATCCATCTCTTTGTTTGATGATTAGGAAGCGCAATCATAGTGCTATCCTCAGCAGCACTCTGTCTACAATTGTGACCTTCCAGGTTGGCAGATCTATAAAAACTGGCTTTTTGCGAGACAGATAAGTAGATCTGACTTCTATAAGGTTTCATATCCGAAAGAGCTTTTCATTACGATTTGTCTGTTTTTACTGTAGTCACCAAGCTAGACTTTTTCAGTCCTAGCATTTAAACATGACCTTGACGGCTTTGGGAAATGAACTATTAAACTGCATTTATGTTCCCTGTGGTCATATCTATAACATACTCACTTGCTTTGGGAGAGACATTTCTTTATGACTACTTTTTTCTTGCTTTTACAGTGAGCATCCACAAAACTGTATAAGTCTGTATCTCAAGGTGACTAAAATCTTCAGACATTACCATTCAGCATTGCCTGTGACCCACATTAAGAGAAGTGACGTTCTATCAAGATTGACCTACAAAACCGAGCAAGCTTGACAATTTCAGTCAGAAAACGTTTTGATGTTTTACTGTCATAGAGTGGGGTTAATGTTCCACATAGCTGAACATCTGCAGTATTTTATGCATTATTATGACCTGTCACATTAATTATGATGCTGCTTTTTGAAGGTCTGCCTGTAAAAGCAGCTTTGATGGTGTCTCTGTGTTATTTATTTATTTAATTTCATTTGCCATATGTTATAGTTTTTAAGAGAACATGTAAACACATTTAAAATTAGGTTAAGAAATACTATTCACATTTTATATAAAGAAAAGTGTATACTGTATTGCAACTGCATTTAGACGAATATCACTTTACCATTCTGTACAGTATAGGTACTAATATGATTGATTTGGAAATGTGGTATAATCAGTATTTTTGTTGCTATTAGTTCTCACCTGAGGTATGTAATTACTGTGGAAGACGAAAGCCATATCATTAATCATCAGTCTCCCAGAACAAATTAGAAAACTGCACCTTGCAAAACAGGTCACTTTCTGTAAAACAGGTACCAGAAAAGCAATCACTGAGGGGAATTTTTTTTTTATTAATTATATTTTACAATATAATTTCTGGATATGTGCTTGAAATAAAATCTTTATAAAAATTCAAATAAAAATTGTATTTGTCACATTGTCAGGCGAAAGAACGTGCTGGAAAACCGAAGTAAAGTCCACAAAGGTTTTTAATGAAAAAATAAAGAGCACAGCAGAAAACAGCAAAACCGCAAAGAAACTCCAGGTTCAATAACCCTGGTGAAATCTATGGTTAGACAAAACACAGAGTCCTGCAACCAATGATAAGCTTAAACAGAGTGCTAGGATAGTCCGACAGTGTTCCTTAGCCTAAGCTGTAGAACGGACAATGAGCTGGTGGAGGAACGGGGGTTATGTAGCATGGGAACTGATGAGGGCCAGGTGTAGCTGATTAGTAAGTGGGAGAGCTGCTTGGAGTGATAGGTGAAGGTGTGGCTGGTGGATCCCTGACACACATACACATTCATTCAGAGTATGACATATAGTAAAATGTTTTTTGCGACTGCCCAACTGTAAACATGTAAACTGTTAAAGAGTAAAGTAACGTAAAAATTAATAAAATATCATTAACCTGACTGTAAAGTATGAAAAGGTTAAGAATAATATATATATACATAAATTTCGAATAAGAGCATCTGTGGAAATGTTTGAATTATCCTATTCCATAACAATTTAACAATTTAAAGGATTACATATTATACTTTTTATTCACTTATCAGCTAAAAACAATCCCTTCTTTAACATTGCCTCCTTTTTTCCCATCTTAGGTTAATTGGACAAATAAAACCCCACCTGTAGACTACTAACACTGAACTACTAAAAAAAAACTAACACTGCCACTGGAGACCCCTTTCCAAGTATGCTATCAATTCAATTCAATTCATTTTTATTTGTATAGCGCTTTTAACAATGAACATTGTCTCAAAGCAGCTTTACACAGATATTGTGGTGATTAAACGTAAATATGTTCTTTGTAAGTAAGTTTGTCCCTGATGAGCAACTGTGGCAAGGAAAAACTCCCCGAGATGGCATAAGGAAGAAACCTTGAGAGGAACCAGACTCAAGAGGGAACCCATCCTCATCTGGGTTGCACCAAATGTCCATGATGATAAACATCTTAAACTAAATCCCTGGTTACAAATCTGTCGATGGTAGATGTTCCCCTGTCCATCATACAAGTTCTTGTATAAGTTAACGTATCTAAATGAAAGAGCCTATTTATATAAAACTGGCATCTGAATCTAATGCCTAAAATGTTATATAAAAACGCTAAATTAACAGATTGTACAATATCTTGTATTAGAGTTATCATGGGGAAAAAATTGCACCATGTATGTATTATAAAGCCCAGGGAACAAAAATCTCACTGACAAGTGCATTGACTAACCCCAAATTAAACCAGATTTTCATTTCCCATCTGATAATTTATGCATGAGGCCTTTTCCACCTTTCCATTTCATGAACTGTTTGAGTAATTCGCAATCTATTTTATAATAGCTATTGAGACACAGATGACTCTGAGAGTGATTTTGTTTTATCCACACAACAGCTGTTTAATCTTGTACTTAGCAAATCCCATATAAACTTTGTCCGCTCCACTCTGGATGGTCGCATAAAATATTCCCCTGTGAAAGCTAGCAAGCACCTGATGAAACAGTAATCTATTTGGCACAACTGCTAATTATTCATATATTATGATGCACCCTGAGAACAATTTATCACCTTATTTACCACAAAATTATCTTCCTTCAAGAACCCAACAAACTGCAATTTAAGCAAATAATCTTTTTTATTACAGGGGAACATGGCCAGTGGAGCTTAGATCTAATTAACTTTTATGCCTAAGCTTAACGATGTATTAAAAGTTTTTATTTGGTCTTTGCGTGAGGTAGTCTTTGCTATTCCAGGCACTGTCATGAAAATAAAGGAGCAGCACAACATTGAATGAATACTGATATAAAGTATTTTGCTAAAACGGATACAGTATGTCACATAAGTGAGTACACCCTTCACATTTCAGCAGCAGTTTTAGTATATCTTCTCAAGGGACAACACTACAGAAATGAAACTTTATACTGCTTTATACTTTACTTTATACTTTATACTATATTTTAGAGCAGTCAATATGCAGCTTGAACAGCAGTACAGATTTACTGTCCTCTCCACAAAGATAGCCGAGGGTATAAGAAGATCTGTAACACACTGAAACTGAGTTACAGTAAAGTGGCCAGGGTCATACAGAAGTTTTTAAAGATGGGTTCCACTCGGAACAGGCCTCACAATGGTCAATCAAAGATGTTGAGTCCTCGTACTGTGCGTCAGGTGCAGAAGCTGGCTACAAAAAAACAGACCCATGAGTTTCTGTCAGCACTGCTTTAGAGGTTGCAGAAGCACCATGTGTCAGTGCTCAGACCATATGCCGCACACTGCAACAAGTCAGTTTGCATGGCCCTCGTCCCAGAAGGAAGCCTCTTCTAAAGCTGGCTTACAAGAAAGCCCACAAACAGTTTGCTGAAGACAACCTGTCCAAGAGCATGAATTACTGGAACCATGTCCTGTGGTCTAATAAGACTAAGACTAAGATAAACTTGTTTGGCTCAGACGATGTCCAGCATGTGTGGTGACGCCCTGTTGAGGAGAACCAAAAAATTGTGACTTGCATACAGTTAAGCATTGTGGTGGTAGCATCATGGTCTGGGGCTGCATAAGTGCTGCTGGTACTGGAGAGCTGTGGTTCATTGAGAGAAACATGTATTCCAACATGTGAGGTGACACTGAGCATGATGCCCTTCATTCAGAAACTGGGCTAAATGGCAGATTTTCAACATAATTACGACACCAAACACACCACCAAGATGCTGAAGGTGAAGGACCCTTGCTGAACGTGAAGGTGATGGAGTGGCCAAGTATGTCTTGAGACCTGAACCCTGTTGAGCAGCTGTGGGGCATCCTCAAGCGAAAGGTGGAGAAGCACCATGTGTGATGTGTCAACAAATCTAGCAGCAAATATTGACATTTTGGACACAATTTTAACATGTTCATTTAAGGTGTGCTCACTTTTTGTTGCCAGTTATTTAGACAATAATGGCTACATGTTGAGTTATTTTCAGAGGACAGTAAATCTATACTACCATCTACTAAAATGGTTGCTGAAATGTGTAGGCTGTACTCACTTTTGTGAGATACTGTATATTGTGCTTAAAATATATGCTTTCAAGTTTAGCTTTAGTGAATATATGGCAAAGTTGCTTAGTTTTCTTCTTTTGGTCAGAATGAAATAAAAAACACACAAATACTGCTCCTGCTATTGGTTTTTCATTCATAACCACTGGAATACTTTCCATAGCCTTGTTAATTCCTCTTTGCTGCAGATAAATGGCTTTTTTGGTTATTTTTCCAAGAAGCTGCTTTTTACTATTTTAATTTATGGTATTCATTGGTCAGTGTAGCTGCAAAAGAATTCTGCCTAGAAAGGAAAAATTCAATCACAATCTCGTGACTCCTTCTTTTTTTTCTTCTTGTGTGAAAAAATGTGCTTTAATGTTACAAAGTCAGCTACCATATATACCCAGAACCTCCTATATATACCTAGTTGTGACACAAAGCAATTTTCTCACGATTTGTTGATTAAATCTTTGGCGTGTGGTGTAAAACAGGCACAGGTGGTGAGGGCTGTTTCTGACACCCTTGAGAGTCCTAGGAATATCCATCATCAGGATGCTCTAGCCCTGTATCACAGGGCAGTCATCCTTGTCTGTCTAATCAGGGTTGTGTGGTGCAGCTGTGGGATCCCTCTCATTCCTGCTAATCACATGTCAAGGCAGCTGTGTGCTCAGCGTTCTGCCTCTTAGACCATATTACCTGCAGCTGACGTTACTAGCTATGAATAAAACAGACTGTCAACCATATTCGCTGTCTCTATCAGCTTTTTCAACACAGCATATCACTCTTTTGTAGTTGAAGGACACATGCCACAGGGCAGGTTTCTGATCATGTGAATCAAAAGTATATTTTAAACTGTTCTCATGAGAAATGTGTACAGATTTGATGTCTGGTTGGATTGCAAAGGCCCAGGGATGCATATTGTATATTTGTATTATTACAAATATGGCAGGTTTTTGGAATACATGAAGATTCGGTCACTTTGATGCTAGAAATGGCATATCATTGGACGTGAATTAAATGGTAATAAATGTTGGTGGGTTGGCAAACTTCAACATTTTGACTGGGTGGATAAAACCATGCTAAATACTGTCAGTCTAAAATAATGTTTATAAAAATATTTAATTGCTTAACTTAATTGCTTTTAGAAACCCTCTGAGAATTTCTAAAGTGCATGTCCAGCAATGTCATGGAAATTAAATCTTTGGAAAATTTGCAGAATGTTATGTTTTTGGTACCAAAAAACTATATATATATATATATATATATATATATATATATATATATATATATATATATATATATATATATATATATACTTGTCCCCAATTCATATCAAATAATTTTCCATCACTCATAAAATACAATTTTCTTTGAGCCTGAAAAGATGGTGGTTGTATTTTTGTCAGGTGAACAATAGATATATTAGGACAATAATTGGAGAATAGCATGAACCCTGACCAGCCATTATATTAGGGGCACTGCAGATGTGTCCTCTATACTAGTATTAATCTGTCATCTTGGATTATGTTCAAACCAAGACCGGAAAGAGACTAGATGTCTAGATGCCGGTGTTGCCTTATTTGTCATTAGGGAAGGGTGTCAGAGGAACCACTGTCAAGGACTGGGTAATGAAACGAAAGCTTAAGCATTCCTGTTCAATTTAAAACTGTGAGAATTGAGTGACTGCTGAGTAAAATGTAGAAGAGTGTGAGCAGCTAAGAATCTTTATCCCCTTCCTTGTCATTGATATAGATTTTGGCAACCTAATTATATATAATGCATTTTTACAGATCGTAATCTATGATTATATAATTGTGCTGATGCTGCCCCAAGTGTGCTATTTTGTTTCTGTTAGACACATTTTGCAAAGAAAAACGAATGTTAATGATGTAATAACGTATCAAAATATTATTATTATTATTATTATTATTATTACATGAAACCCAGCCATTAGGGAGGCACAAGCCAGTGCATTCTTAGTGCCGGTACCAAGCCCGGGTAAATGGGGAGGGTTGCGTTAGGAAGGGCATCCAGCGTAAAACATGTGCCAAATCAAATATGCGGATCACAAATGAGAATTTCATACCGGATCGGTCGAGGCCCGGGTTAACAACGACCGCCACAGGTATCGTTAGCCGACAGGGTACCGGTGGAAATTGGGCTACTGTTGGCCGAAGGAGGAGAAGGAGAGGAGGAAGACGTCTACAGAGACGGCAGGGTAAGGAGCAGTGCAGGAGAGTGGAGGTTAGGGTTGGTACTTTAAATGTCGGTACTATGACGGGAAAGGGAGAGATAGCTGATATGATGGAGAGGAGAAAGGAAGATATGCTGTGTGTTCAGGAGACCAAGTGGAAAGGGAGTAAGGCCAGGAACATTGGAGGTGGATTTAAACTGTTTTATCATGGTGTGGATGGAAAGAGAAATGGTGTAGGGGTGATTCTGAAGGAAGAGTACAGTAAGAGTGTAGTGGAGGTGAAGAGAGTTTCTGATAGGGTGATGATCGTGAAGGTGGAAGTTGAAGGGATGATGATAAATGTCATCAGTGCCTATGCTCCACAAGTTGGCTGTGAGATGGAGGAGAAGGAAAGATTCTGGAGTGAATTAGATGAAGTGGTAGATGGTGTACCTAGGAAAGAACGGTTGGTGATTGGGGCAGACTTTAATGGGCATGTAGGTGAAGGAACAGAGGTGACGAGGAGGTGATGGGTAGGTATGGTTTTAAGGAGAGGAATGTGGAAGGGCAGATGGTGGTAGATTTTGCTAAAAGGATGGAAATGGCAGTGGTGAACACTTATTTTAAGAAGAAGGAGGATCATAGGGTGACGTATAAAAGTGGAGGAAGGTGCACACAGGTGGACTATGTGCTATGCAGGAGATGCAACCTGAAGGAGATTGGAGACTGTAAGGTGTTGGCAGGGGACAGTGTAGCTAGACAGCATCGGATGGTGGTCTGTAGGATGGTTTTGGAGGTGAAGAAGAAGAGGAGGAGAGTGAGGACTGAAAGAAGAATAAGATGGTGGAAACTGAAGGAGGAAGAGTGTAGTGTGAGGTTCAGGGAAGAGGTCAGAGAGAGGCTCAGTGGTGTTAAGGAGGTGTTGGATGATTGGGCAACTACTGCAGGAGTGATGAGGAGGCAGCTAGAAAAGTACTTGGTGTGACATCTGGAAATAGAAAGGAAGACAAGGAGACGTGGTGGTGGAATGAGGAAGTGCAGGAGAGCATAAGGAGAAAGAGGTTGGCAAAACAGAAGTGGGATAGACAGAGTGATGAGAAAAGTAGGCAGGAGTACAAGGAGATGCGGCAGCAGGTTAAGAGGATGTGGCGAAAGCCAAGGAAAAGGCATATGAGGAGCTGTATGAGAGGTTGGACACTAAGGAAGGAGAAAAGGATTTATACAGATTGGCCAGGCAGAGGGACCGAGCTGGAAAGGATGTACTGCAAGTTAGAGCAGTAAAGGATGGAGAGGAAATGTGTTGACTAGTGAGGAGAGTGTGTTGAGAAGGTGGAGGGAGTATTTTGAGCAGCTGATGAATGAGGAAAATCAGAGAGAGAGAAGGTTGGATGATGTGGAGTTGGTGAAGCAGGATGTAGATAGGATTAGTAAGGAGGAAGTGAGAGCAGCGATTAAGAGGATGAAGAGTGGAAAGTCGGTTGGACCAGATGACATACCGGTAGAAGCGTGGAGATGTTTAGGAGAGATGGCAGTGGAGTTTTGACCAGATTGTTTAACAGGATTTTGGAAGGTGAGAAGATGCCTGAGGAATGGAGAAGGAGTGTGCTGGTACCGATCTTTAAGCATAAAGGAGATGTGCAGACCTGCAGTAACTACAGGGGAATTAAGTTGATCAGTCACACCATGAAGTTATGGGAAAGAGTAGTGGAAGCCAGGTTGAGAGAAGAGGTGACCATCTGTGAGCAACAGTATGGTTTCATGCCGAGGAAGAGCACCACAGATGCCTTATTTGCTTTGAGAATGTTGATGGAGAAGTATAGAGAAGGACAGAAGGAATTGCATTGTGTATTTGTGGATTTAGAGAAAGCCTACGACAGGGTGCCAAGAGAGGAGTTGTGGTATTGTATGAGGAAGTCAGGTGTGTCAGAGAAGTATGTGAGGGTGGTGCAGGACATGTATGAGGACAGTGTGACAGCAGTGAAGTGTGCAGTAGGTACGACAGACTGGTTTAGGGTGAAGGTTGGACTGCATCAAGGATCGGCCCTGAGCCCTTTCCTGTTTGCAGTGGTGATGGACAGGTTGACGGACGAGGTCAGACAGGAGTCTCCTGGACTATGATGTTTGGATGATATTGTGATTTGTTGTGAGAGTAGGGAGCAGGTTGAGAAGAGCCTGGAGAGGTGGAGATATGCGCTGGAGAGAAGGGGAATGAAAGTCAGTAGGAGTAAGACAGAGTACATGTGTGTGAATGAGAGGGAGGGCAGTGGAGTGGTGCGGTTGCAGGAGAAGAGCTTCAGAAGGTGGAGGAATTCAGGTACCTGGGGTCAACAGTGCAAAGTAATGGAGAGTGTGTTAGAGAAGTGAAGAAAAGAGTGCAGGCAGGGTGGAGTGGGTGGAGAAGAGTGACAGGAGTGATTTGTGATAGTAGGGTATCTGCAAAAATGAAAGGGAAAGTTTATAGGACTGTGGTGAGACCTGCAATGTTGTATGGATTAGAGACAGTGGCATTGAGTAAAAGACAGGAGGTGGAGCTGGAGGTAGCAGAGCTGAAGATGTTGAGGTTTTCATTGGGAGTGACGAGGATGGATAAGATTAGAAATGAGTTTATTAGAGGGACAGCGCATGTAGGATGTTTTGGTGACAAGGTGAGGGAGGCGAGATTGAGATGGTTTGGACATGTGCAGAGGAGGGACATGAATTATATTGGTAGAAGAATGCTGAGGATGGAGCCACCAGGTAGGAGGAAAAGAGGAAGGCCAAGAAGGAGGTTCATGGATGTGGTGAGGGAAGACATGCAGGTAGTTGGTGTAAAAGAGGCAGATGTAGAGGACAGGGTGGTATGGAGACGGATGATCCGCTGTGGCGACCCCTAATGGGAGCAGCCGAAAGAAGAAGAAGAAGATTATTATTATTACATGTATGCCTACGGTTGTAGAATTTTCACTCAAGAAATTACATTCTTGCTTTTTTTTTATTTTACAGCTTCATCCAAATCAGAAACTTACTTTCTTTCACACTACTCCTAACTGACTCAAGTCTGAGTTAGTGTGTCATCATGGGGATGCAAGGCCTGCTTCTGGCCTGTGTTACTATGGCCATTCTGCTAGATCTCTCCATGGCTGGCCTGCTAAAGAAAATGATCAGGCACAGACGAGAGTCACTGATGCCACCTAAATCTGAGAATATGACCCTACCCAATCCAGACCAACCAGTAGTTTTCAACCATGTATACAACATCAATGTCCCAACTGGATCGTTGTGCTCTGTTGACCTGGATTCACCTGGAGGATTGGAAATGAAGCCCAAGTCTGTCCCTTCTGAGCAACACATTGAACACACTGTGGATGGAGAAAACCAGATAGTTTTTACACATAGAATTAACATACCCAAACAGGCTTGTGGGTGTGATAACCACATGCCAGACCTTAAAGATCTCCTAAACAGACTGGAGATGCTGGAAGCTGAAGTGTCTAGTCTAAGAGAGCAGTGTACCAGTGGAGCTGGCTGCTGTGGAGCACAAGTAACAGGTGAGTATAATTAGATTGGAATTCCACAAGAATTTGTGAATTCTTTGTTTACTTTCTTGACATATTCAAAATAGAAATGATCCTGTTAGTGATTTATGTTGGTAATCTTACATAATAGCATTTTTATTACATTTTATGGTTTTGTGACGTTAAGATTACATTGTGTTACTTAGGTGAGATTACTACCAAGCCATATTGCAATGGTCGTGGCAACTACAGCATTGAAACCTGTAGCTGTGTGTGTGAGCCTGGCTGGAAGGGTCCCAATTGCTCGGAGACGGAATGCCCAAATTTTTGCCAAGATCAAGGCCGCTGTGTGGATGGGAAATGCATTTGTTTTGAGGGCTTTGGGGGAGAAGACTGTGGAACTGAACTGTGTCCTGTTGATTGTGGTGAATTTGGCCAGTGCATTGATGGGGCATGTGTGTGTGCAGAAGGTTACATTGGTGAGGATTGTTCCATGACCAATTGCTTAAACAATTGCCTGGGTAGGGGACGCTGTGTGGATAGCGAGTGCGTGTGCAATGAGCCATGGACAGGATTCGACTGCTCAGAGCTTATATGCCCCAATGACTGCTTCGACCGTGGCCGTTGCATCAACGGAACCTGCTACTGTGATGAAGGCTTCACTGGGGAGGACTGTGGTGAGCTCACCTGCCCAAATAACTGTAACAATAAAGGCCTCTGTGTTAATGGTCAGTGTGTATGCAATTTTGGCTATAGTGGAGAAGACTGCTCCAAGCTTACATGTCCAAAAGACTGCAGCAAGCGAGGACACTGCTTCAATGGGAGATGTATCTGCGATCCTGGCTTTGAAGGGGAGGACTGCAGCATCCTATCTTGTCCTGAAAATTGCAATGACAGGGGTAAATGTATAAATGGAAAATGTGTATGTGATCCTGGATACCAAGGCGATGACTGCTCTGAGCGCTCCTGTCCCAGTGATTGTCATAACAATGGACGCTGCATTGATGGACAGTGCATTTGCAAGCAAGGCTTTGCAGGAGAGGACTGCAGCATCAAGACCTGCCCCAATGACTGTCATGATCGTGGTGAATGTGTGGACGGCACATGTGTCTGCAATATTGGCTTCACAGGTGAAGACTGCAAAGAGTTAACATGCCTTAGCAACTGTCACAACAGAGGACTCTGTGTAAATGGACAGTGTGTGTGCAATGAAGGATTTACTGGGGAGGACTGCAGTGAAAAAACATGTCCCAACAACTGCCAGGACCGTGGGTATTGTAACAATGGACAGTGCGTCTGCTATGAGGGTTACACTGGTGTTGACTGCTCAGAGATGACCTGCCCAGGAAACTGTAATGAACAGGGTCGCTGCTTGAATGGCATGTGTATCTGTGAATTGGGATTCACCGGGGATGACTGCTCTGAAAGTAAGTCAGGTTATGATTTAATTTTTTTATAAATGCAAAATTACTTTAAATGTCTAGTCAAGAAATTATGCAATTATGTCCCCTTCATTTGCAGTCTCCCCACCAAGAGACCTGGTTGTGACTGAAGTCACCCCAGAGACAGTGGATCTGACCTGGGTTAATGAGGTGCAGGTGACAGAGTACCTAATTACCTACATGCCTACAGCTCCTGGTGGTCTGGAGTTAGATATGAGAGTACCTGGTGAAAAAAGGTCTGCTACTATTAAAGAGCTGGAGCCTGGTGTGGAATACTTAATCAGTGTCTATGCTGTTCTAAATAACAAGATGAGCGTTCCTGTGAGTGCCAGAGTGGCAACACGTAAGTTATCAGTAATTGGCCTTCAAAAAACTTTAAAATAAGGAATTGTTGTACAGTTTTGAACAACAGAAATAAAATATTTGCCCCTTTACTTTGACCAAACCATTAGATCTTCCGGAGCCTGAAGGCCTTAAGTTTAAAGCTGTAAGAGAGACATCAGTGGAAGTTCAGTGGGATCCTCTTAATGTCCCTTTTGATGGCTGGAACCTCATCTTCAGAAATACAGTGAGTAAATTGTCCTATTGCATGCCACAAGCCATGTCAGCATGAGTATGGTTATGGTAGCATTTCCCTGAAATGAAAGCTGTGGTAGGAATACCACATTTATTAAGGGCCCTGCCAGTAATTGTTCAGGATGAGAAACTGTATGAGTATCCTGTGGAAAATAGTCAGTTGGTGCCAATATGCAAAAGCCACTGTCTGAAAGTCTAGGGTTTTGTTTCACAAAACCTCCTAAGAAGCTTCTGGCGCAAACTCTGGTGACCATGTGCAACAGGACTGAACTGTTTTCACAATGCTTTTATTTTTCAAGGGCTTAGGCAAACTCAAAAAAATAGCTCCAGTCAGGACATGCAAACCATGTCTTCCTATACTCCATTCTTTCACACTTGGCAGCTTTATTCATACATCAAGTTTGAGGCTGTCCATGCCAAACAAGCCCTTCACTTTGAAGTGCAGCACTCACATCCAAGTGGATGCGATTGAAAGTCCCAAGTGTTTACTTTCCAAGATCTCTCTAATTTCTCTGTATTTCATGGGACTGTTGAGTTCACAAAACCCTGGAGTCATATCCATGGTGCCATTTGTGGTTTCCTTTTGTCAAACATGCAAATAAATAGAACAAAGATTCTGTATCCAGTACCACAAAGATGCATTGTACAGCTTTTAGTACAATATTTTGAACACACCACATAGAATTTATGATTTACATATACTGAGGACATTAAACATTGGCTTCATTATTTATTGGCAAGTTGACAGTATGAAATGATCAGTATTATGCTACATCTTATATTGACGGTGTTATGTTGTAAAATTCCAGAAAGAGGAGAATGGAGAGATACTGAATTCGTTGTCTCCCCCCGAGATTACCTTCGAACAGTCTGGCCTGGGTCCTGGCCAGGAGTATGAGGTTAAACTTGAGGTGTTAAAGAATAACACACGTGGACCTCCAGCAAGCAAGAATGTGGTTACAAGTAGGTGGACGTCTCTTATAGCTTTCATTTATTCAAATTTTTTAAGTTTCTTTTCCCCCAAACATTTTCTTTCTTAATTATAAAAATCTGTAACCTACTGGGGCAGGTAACATGGCCTAAGCCTTTGGGTGTCCTCTAGGTTCTCTGGATTCTTTCTATTTATAGTGCTTTGAGATTCCTGCACTGGTAAACCATTCTAGCCTCATGCCCAGGGTTTCTGATTTGGCAATACTTTGAATTTATGTCATCCTATAAATTCACAATAATCCAATAATCTTTTAATTAAATGCTAAATGTTTTTTCAAAGTCTTCCAGCAAATCAAACATGTCTTCTGTCAAAGGATCTACCCTAAACTTGTATAACTTGAGCATGGCTGGAAACTCTTTTAGTGATACTTTGGAATATGCTCCTTTTCCTACTTGTGAATTGTGCTAAGCTTGTAAAATGCTATGCTTGCATTGCGGTGATCCTTTTTTAATGTTACTGCTTCCAGCCAGTTAACCATTGGTAGCATATTATTTCAAGATAAAATTTCAGGAAAGTGCCTCAAAGACCTTAAAAAAAGCTTACAGGAGCAAAATTAATTAAATACAACAGTAGCTCCATTCATAGGCTATAATAAAGAGGGCTACAGAGTGCTTATATGATACCAGGTGAACAAATGTTCCAGTGTGCCTCTCACTTGATTTTGTGATATGTGCCAATAAGCAGCCTCCTAGACAGGAAACACTGATTTTAATAGAGAAGGTGCTACCTCCTTCTATTCAAGTGGCTTGAGAAGCTTTTTTCCCATGAGAGCTTTGCTGAAAAGCTAAAATGCTGATTTTCTGTTTTCAATACACATGAGGGAAAAGTGACATTACCCATTTTACTACAGAGTGGCAAACACTCCCATCCTGATGAGCCTTCACTTCATTGGAATACATAATACTGTAAAAAGAAATTCATATAATTAAGTTGAGACTTTATACCCACTTGAAGCGAAACAATTTCCAATGCAAAACATGTTAATAATTTTCCCTAAGCAGCAGTTAGACAAATATCTGACTGGCTTTGATTTATATGACTCTTCCTCCATAGTGATTGATGCTCCTAGCCAGGTGGATGTCCGGGATGTAACAGACAGTACTGCTCTTATCACCTGGTTCCAGCCCATAGCTCAGGTGGACAGCATCACCATGTCCTATGGCCCCATCTCTGGCTCCGCAGACAGCCATAAAGTGGAACTGTCATCAGTCGAGACTCAGTACCACCTGGCTGAACTCTATCCTGACATGGAGTACAGTGTGTCACTCATGGCCCGCCGAGGAGAAATGACCAGCGTGCCTGTTTATGAGACCTTCACCACCGGTAAAAGCATTATTCTCTTTCCCATATGACCATTATTAGCAAAATAATAGCCAAACTAATCATGGTTATATCATGATTAAATGCTGCATTTAAAGTTATTACAACAAACAGGAAGTTGCTAGAAAACTCATATGTAACATGATGTAAACATGCTCCAGACCTGGATGCACCTACAAACCTGCGAGCGATTGATCAGACAGACGAGAGCATCACATTGGAGTGGACAAACAGCCAAGCCAACATTCCCAGCTACCGCATCAAATACGGACCACTGTCAGGAGGGGAACATGGGGAGCTTACATTTCCTAAAGGCCCACAGGACATCACTCAAGCCAAAATTTCAGGTAAGAATTCGACAATTATATTGTGTGTGCAAAAAATTTAAGAATTCTAGCAGTTTATGGATTATCATGTTTTTTTCTTCCCTGAAAACAATAGCAGTAAATAAATGTTTAAATGGATTTAAATGAGCATTTTAACATATTTGCTTGCCTAAAGGCCCATCTTTATATTAAAATATCAAGCACAAAATAAAAAAAATTAATATAGGTAATAGTGTGTGCCTTAGTCAGAAAATTATACACGGTAAATGTTTTCCGTCCTATTACTATTAAGCACATTGCTTAGAGCCATAATGTAAGACCATATGTTTCTGTGCAGTAGGATAAGCTAAGATAGTATAACCTTAAATGTGTAATAGATTCTTTGTCTGGTTGGGTTTATTGTCCCTGGGTGGCCTGTGTCCTATGTAAGTCTATGAGTCTATTTTAGCTAAGCATGTTGCAGACACACACACACACACACACACACACACACACACACACACACACACACACTTCACTAGTAACTCATCTTTTTACATGGTTATTATCTGTAATTGCCGTCATGCTTGTGATTTTATTGGTAATAAGTGATTCCACTGTTTTAGGTGTAATTTCATGCTGAAAGCCTCTTGAGTACTGACCCTTTATAGGGGCCAATGGGTTCAGTAATAAGGATACATACAGAAATTTGGGCTTGGGCCTTTTATCATTTTCAAGAGCCTCTTGGAAGACAGTTAATTCTGCTTTTAGTTCTGAGTAAAAGCCTTTACGCTGTGGCTACTGGATAGACCATGACATTAAAACAGCTCAAATTGAAAATGACCAATGTCCATTATTGAGAAAATTGTCTCATAATGGACAGACTGATCGGTCAAAATACCCCCACAGAGATTTTTTCCTTCTGTTCTGATGAAGTAGATTCTTAACAACTACATAGGAACGTATTTATGAAATTCTTTTTGTAGGTCTCAGACCTGGAACAGAATATGGCATGGGAGTGACCGCAATCAAAGACGAGAAGGAAAGCGCTCCATCCACCACCAATGCTGTCACTGGTGAGATACCCCTATATGATTAAGAATCAGAAAAACAGATTAATCTTACAAGAATATTAACTTGGCAATTGCTCTTACAATACAGGATAAACTGAAAGGAACAATGTGAATTACACAGTTACAGGACAGAGAATAGCACTATATATACACAGACCAGGCATAATATTATGACATTAGAACATTATGATATTCAAACATTATGACAGGTGAAGTGAATAACATTGATTATCTCTTTATCATGGTACCTGTAAGTGGGTGAGATATATTAGGTAGCAAGTAAACAAAGTTCTCAAAGTTGATGTGTTAGAAGCAGGAAAAATGATGATTAGGTCAGAGCATCTCAAACACTGCAGCTCTTGTGGGCTGTTCCCAGTCTGTAGTGGGCAATATTAGGCAGGTGGTCATATTGTAATGCCTGATATATATTTATTTAAATTTTCGAATACATTCCTTTTTTACATGTGAAACATGTAAAATCTGAGTTCCCTCAGGAATGTATTAAGTGGTGGACCGCAAGTTTGTTTAGTCTCCACCTTGCAATTTAAATGCATTTTTTATTATAATTATTAAACACACAGCAATGCCAGGGGTATAAAAAGTAATTAGAGTTAGCCCAATGTCACTGTGGCTACTCACACCATACCGCAAATAAGATCTGAATCCATAGAGAATCCATAGACCTAGCGTTAGCAGCTAGCCACTTCCTGGAAGGAATGAATTCACTTGTTAAAGTATACTAAAATATGTAGGACAGTTAAGTAGAACAAAACTTTAGAAAATTAAATATTCAATATGAAACTGCATTAATAAAAAATGACAAGCAGTTTTATGTTTTGCATTTTTTCATATAACTGTATACTTTTTTTTTTGCTCCAAATATTAATATCTCTCAACTGTAATTGTCTGTTTTTTTAAGGATAAAATAAATGAACTCTGAACATTATGTGACTTCTATAAGTAACTGTATTTGTTGACACTATATGGACAGACAAACTGTATGCATATCTATTTTATACGATAAATAATGTATCATGTTACAGCAGCTTATACAGGAAAACATGTCAAAATGTATACTATATGTAAGAAAGTATGACAACTTTATCAAATAATCTGACAAAAACTACAGTTTTCTGATATTATTCACTTCACCATTTGGCACACATGAAATTCCAGTGCCAGTGCAGGTCTTCACTATATACATTAATTAAATGAAACTCACCCTGTCTGTCAGACCTTGATGCTCCTAAAGATCTGGAGGTGAGCGAGACCACAGAAACCACAATGGTGCTGATTTGGAGAAGACCTGTGGCTAAGATCGATGTCTACAAGCTGGTGTTTGTGTCCGCTGATGGACACAGGGCTGAGTTTGAGGTCCCAGGTAGTGCCAGCACCTACATACTGAAGAACCTCAACCCTGGCATGCTGTACACCATCACCCTGACAGCAGAGCGAGGAAGGAAGACGAGCACACCTGCCAGCATTCAGGCATCTACAGGTCAGTTCAACACAACTTACAGTTTTTCTTGGTGCACTGTGATAATTAAATCCTTATGCTTGTCTAAAATTTGCTGATAAAGAGAAATAATTGTTACAAAAGTTGGATTCTGCATAAAACTCAACCACAGGCTTGAATTTTTTCCTAAAGACAAATTTGTGTGTTTTGTAATGTTAATCATGCATGGAAGCCAAAATGAGGACTGAATTATCTTTATTTTTTCTAAAGTATGAGTATTTATTTTGGAGTGGGATGGTTTCAATTTAGTGCTGTGTATAAAATTTAATTTGAGGTTCCCTCTGTTTCCTGGCCTCTTGGCCAGGGAGATTTTTTTCATTCTATACAATGTGCCTCCAGGCATTGAAGCCAAGCTCAGGAATGAATTGAATTCATTGTATGCTCCAACTTTACATCCTGTGCGAGTTTCTTTTCAGCAGCAACATGTGGAATTATTTGACTTCTTAAAGCAACAAGAGGAAGACAAATTCAGATTATTATGGCTTTTGTTTAAGGTTCTGTGGTTGAAGTGTTGCTTATACTTCTAAACCGTATATTTCATCGTTTTAAATGCCTCTTGTGTAACAGGACAGGGTTTATTTTGGAAGGGGGGTAGTTACCTTTATATAGTGAGAGAGAAAAGCGAATATGGCAAAGCATAAAAGGAAAATCAGTAGAACCAGATGCTATAAATATGTTGCTGTGCATTTTAATGGTCTGCAAGTTGAATATAAGTATTTTTTCTTTTGGACCATAAGACAAGATTGGACTAAAATTAGGTGAATGAATATGGAAGAGGCACCCACACAAACACACAAACAAGGACTCACAAGCACACACACACATATGCACAGCTCATTCATGTGATAATTGTCAAAATGAGGCCACTCCTTTCTGGTTTTGTGTGATTTGACCAGGATAAAATGAGGGGTGGGATAATAAATAGGCCCCACGCTGAGGCAACTGTTAAAACATTGTCTCCGAAATCAGCAGTGCTATAATCCCACGGATTAATTTCTGCTGTCATTATCAGCCTCAGACATGAAGTACAAACATGGAGCATAACACTCACCACAGGCCCATTAAAGGATGAGAGACGGCAGCGTGTGATGAAGGGAATCCTCTTGATTTAGGCTTCTTTTTTTTTGAAAGACACACATTGAGTACACTGACAGGATTACAAGAATCACTTGGGACCAATATAGTGCTATCATTATGGACCAGTATACCCTGAGCGAGCATCTCAAGGCAGTTTAATAGAACCTGATTACCAGAATAATGGTATTCATGAGGGAAAATGAACAGTGATCTTTTACAGGGGATTTGCAAGGTGTGTCTCAAGATGCTTGGCTGACTCTGATGTGCGAGTCAGAAAATCACTTTTGTCTGCATGAAGGTCGAACAAAGAGCTCAGCATACACTACATGACCTTTCAAACTGAAACAAATTTTAGAAACTGAAAATTATTAATATCATCCATACTAGTAGATCAGGCAAGGATGAAGGCAAGAATTTTATATTAATGTATGTTTAAGGCTTGGCACTTTTTTACCTCCTCAATCCACTAGATGACTGAGAATCTGATCGAACTCCAGACATAGAAATTAATTTTGATTGTACAGTATATAAGGGAATAAACACTCCATTGCATGCTGTGATAGGAACATAATCAGTAAGTGAGTGCAAATGTGGTTTGATGCTAGGCAGAGTCACTGCTACTGCTCCAAAGTGTTTTATTCTTATGTATATATTTTGATTTATAATCCCATTTAATAAGATAATATATACCTTTATTTGTCCCACAGTGGGGAAATTTCTTAATGCAGTGGCAGGAAGTTATTTTCTGCTTTCGCTTATGTTACAGAAGTTTCTGACCACACACTAATAAAGCAAATAAAACTGAAAACGCAAAAGTCCTCTGATATAAACAAATGGCAAAAAATAGCAAAAATGTTACTGTTGTGATGCCAGGAACACCTTCCATAAATATTACAAATATTTACCTTTCCTTACAAAAACCATCACTATATTTAGCAAAACAATAAAATATTGTTTCTTTTTATTTTCAGTAAAAAGAATGTATTCAAATTAGAGCATTCAGATAGTCCTGTGATTTGGATTATAGACTGAACTACTGTGATAGAAAATGAATTACCTTTTGATCAATCAGTAAAAAATTATATATTTTTTAAATCTCAAAAGGCCAAATTTTGTGAAATGATTTGGTATAACGCCCTGTAGTGTATGCCTGGGTTGAGTTACGACTGAATGCATGAATGTTTTGACCGATTGTGTACCAGCATGGGAATGATTAATAGTTCTGATCCTCTAATGCCTCTAATTGACAGTGTTAAATTTTCCCAGCAATGTTAGTTTTAAATTCTCATGCCTGGGAACTGGGAAAGTCTTTCACTTCATTCTCTTTGTCTTTCACTCAAATCACCAGTACGCTTGTGTCCACTTGATTGTGCATTAAGAGGATAATGGCAGCCTATGGTGCATCTCCAAGCTCTTTGCTCCCATCTCTTCATGAATGCTGATGGGGCGCAAGGATATTCAATTATGGGTTGCGCTTCCCTGCATGGCTTCCTGCTTTATTTGAAGCAATTTGCGTACTTCTGCATAAGCAGACTACGCAGAACCTTCAAAAAATTAATGGCTTCATTCGAGGCCATTAATACCAAAGCGAGCCGCAGTCAGGTGCATGTTTTTTTTATTAATGAGGCTCCAAACAAAAGGATGATTGTGCAAACAAGGCTGTTTATTATTGCAGCAGGCATCATATGTCAATCTTTCATTGCATGGGCAGATGTTTGTTTTGCATGGAACAGATGGAAAGGAACGGAATATCTACAGAGACAGATGTGTGCTATGTGTTGTTTACAGAGGAAATGGGCTTTTTCCATTAAACATTTAACATAGTTGGTTAACATGTTGTTGATGTGTTAAAAAAATGGGTATCCAAAATTCTTCACGACTACATTTGAGAAATATCCACTGCTATCTGAAACTACAGGTGAGAGAGAAGTGGTTCACAGTCCTAGCCCTGGAGAACCCTAGTCTTTTGAAACACTAATTTATAGTCATGGCAAATTATATGAAATGAAAACCATAAAGTATACTAACTGCTTTCTGGACATGCCACATGAAAGAAGACTAGAACTCCACCTTTACACCAAGATTTCTTCTAAAAAAACAGCTCTGGTCATCATCCTAATGCTGCACTGTTGCACTCGTTTTCCGCTGCCTGTTGCTTAATCTCTTCTGTTTATCATCCAGACAATGAAAAGCCCCTGGCGGGCAACATCACCATCTCTGCAGTTTCCTGGGATGGCTTCAATATATCCTGGGAGTTGAAGAGGGGCGAGCTTGATGGCTTTCTGATCGAGGTGGCTGACCCCGATGGTCTCTCTGAGGGCCAGAACCACACTTTGTCAGGGCAGGAGTACAGCTTGGCTATTATAAATCTCTCTCCTAGCACTTTCTACAGGGTCACACTATATGGCCTGTACAGGGGAGATCTCTTAGAGCCAGTGTTTGGGGAGGCTTTCACAGGTACAGCCCGTTCGACCAATACTGGTGCTTCGGCTCTTCTATGAAAAATCTAACATGCTCTTAGAAAGCAGCTCTGATTGAATACTAACGATGTTCATTACACATTGAAGGTGTTTCTAACAACTAACATTCTTTCTAATAGCTATTTGTCTACTAATTTAATCTTCTTTCAGGGTGCAAAACCACTCCTTTAAACAGGTATTAACACCTTTTTTCTTTTAGTGCACGATGTACAACTTTCTACCCGAACATGCTATTACTCCACTCTTTGATGTACACATTAGCCCTGTAAACTGTGAGCAGTCTTTTTTATGTCAGCGCCGCTTTTTGTAGATCCCGTGCTAACATTGTAAAGCTTCAGACCACATTTTCCTGCCAATTACGTGTTCGAGCATGCTGATATTCAGAGCACACCTGCAGTAGAGTAAAATAGAGCCCTGCACGTTCTGCTTTGTCTAATCACAGACAAAGCCTGCAGGTGCAACACACTGACCTCCCTCTATGATCAGAGCCTTATTTATGCTTACCAGCCAAAGAAAAGTCAAGTGAATAATACCCTTTTATTTTTAACCACCCATAATATACAATGCATATGCTAAGCATGCCAGTGAGCTGTCGTTTTTACGGTTAGAAAAACACCGCCTTCCAAAGACAGGGGATTAAAATATTCTTAGTCACTAAGCTGTAATACCGACACTGCCCACAATAGTACTGCTGCTGGTTATTAGCTCCGAATCGCAGTTAGGCTTTTGCTTGATATCTCTTCGAATAAAGATGCCGACTGGGCAGAAGCAGTTTGCCAGGGAAGTGATCCTAAGGAGTTTTTGTCACTCCTTTTGAAAGATCTCGTCAGTATGCAGACCCGATTTTCGAACTCTGCAGCGGTCTTCATTCTGAAGCACCACTTTCACACATTTTCTTGGCATTTATCAGCAAGTGCTGCAGTTGTAGTAGATACTTGAGCATACTTGCTAATAGGTAAAATTCTTTAAATAAAAAGGCAGACTGCAGACTAAAAAAGCAATCTTTTTGTATTCCTACATATATGTTTTGAAAATGAATTTCACAGCTAAAACAGTAAAGCTTGGGATTATGGCTAATCAAAAGATACTGTCCATATCCTTCTATTAGCTCACAAGAATCACTTATATCTAAAAGCCAAAGCCTGTCAGGTTACTGAGCTGAGCATTCCTTTCAGTTGCATGACCTTCTCTTTTCTTCAGGTTAGCTGGCGCCTTGTTCCTCCTGCACAAACAGATGGCTCTTTGTCCCAGCCGAAAGACTTAAAGAGACCAGTCTGATAAAATGTGATCTGGAGTTACCACTTTCGCACTCTCACAACGCCTACAAACAGCACCCCCTGTCTCTAATACTCCTTCTGACAAACCCTCCAGCTAGCACTATGCTAATGAAGACTGACGGCACCACAGGATCTGTCCTCGCTCCAGTTCATTTCCAACCACTTGTCCTCTTCAAAAGCAAAAAAATAGCGAACCTCATGTCAGCCCATGCTTGAGAGAGAGAGAGAGAGAGAGAGAGAGAGAGAGAGAGAGAGAGAGCAAAGAGGTTTTATACGGTCAACAGTTCTAAGGCACTTTCTTTTAATTTAGTGACCATTAGAGTCAAAGCAACTACTGGATAACGGATTCACTTCAGTTTTTGCAACTGTAGGTTTAGCATGTTCCTATTTTATCCACTCTTAAAGAGTGAAGCAGTACTTCACAGTATATCTGTCCATGCATAGAAAATGGTTTCTACATCATATTCCATGTGGTAAAGAGTCTGGGTGATTTAAGCAGAAACTGATGGCCAAGCTGAGTGGTAGTAATTCCACAATGTAAAGATGGAGAAAGCAGGGGAATTAGAGACACACTGTGAATATTATATTGGCAAGAACAAAATTCTTAGCTGTCAACATGTTTGTTTGCTTGGTAAAGTCACCCACAGTGTTCAAAAATGTTCTCAGTATTACATATCACGTAGCGACGGAAAAATTGGGTAATATTTAATGAATGATATATTTCATAAAATATTATATCATATATTATATTATATCATTTGCAGCCCAATAACATTATTGAACCTTGCCATTATTGCACAGGGAACATATTGCAGTCTCTTGAAGGAAAAAATAATAGATAATGTTTAACATGGCAGATGATTTCCCCCAAGTCCCCATATAACACCCCCTTCCCACCCCACAACCACCTCCAAATAACAACCTCTTTTTATACAAACGTGATTTTTATATTGTTATGCAGAAGCCTCTACATCAGGGGGTTGTCAAAACAATGGAAAAACATAGTCCAGATGTGTACCCAGGAAAGAATATCAATGGACTGTACCAAGTACTGTAACAGGGCCAATAAACATGAAACACACTGGCTGTTGATCGGTGACTCTACATGTCAAAACAAGAACAAAATTACTTGTATCAGATCATCTCTTGTGGTCTATGGAATCATAAAAATTCAACCAGACCTGAGACTAGCTACAGGGCTAATAAATCTAAATCACACATATTTTTGCCATTACTTTCAAACTTAACTCTTTGCATGCTTATCTAACTGAAGAGTGTTTATTGGCATAACATCAGAGATAGCACTGCCTATTGAAACACCTTTCCTTGACATAACAAACCTAACCTACTCCAAATAATGATTAATCCAGAAAAGCATGCATATTAATTAGTTGTGGCTTCGGGGCTAAAAAAGACACCATGTTTGGACACCACCGATGGAAGAACATCTTTATTCCTTTGTCCACCTAGAGGCTGAACCTGAGGTGGAGCACCTTTTCACCTCCAACACCAAGCCAGACGGTTTTACGCTGCAGTGGAGGGCCCCAGATGGAATCTTTGAAACGTTTATTATTAAAATCTCTGACGGATCTGGCAAGCAAATGCAGCTGAGTGTACCGGGAGACAAGAGAGAGGAAGTGATCTCTGGCCTTGATGAGGCTACAGATTATGAAATTGAACTCTTTGGGACAATTGCAGGACGGAACTTCAAGCCCATTTCAGTCAAAGGTCTCACAGGTATTTGGATATGTCTTGGACAAGCAAGCCGGTGAAGTCAGTATTTCATCGCAATCTTATCATTATGTCTGTTAATGTTAGTGAAGCCATTTAGAGCAAATACTAACCTGAGCTGAGTTTCCCAAAAGCATCACAACACAAAAAGGACTGTTAAATGTTATGATGACAGCAGTTACGACAATGCTTTTGGGAAGCAGGGGCCTGTTCTTAGAAATAATATTGGAATCACTTACAGTGTTTCACAGAGACAGTTTCAACTTTTCATTCTTTTTTGTATGTTTTGTCTGTTTTTGTACAGAGTAACTAAATTACCAAAATCTATTCTTAAAATATAACCTCTTAAAAAGGGAGAATTGCATGTGATTCTAAAGATTTGCAGAGTGAATCTATATTTACTTAAATTTTTTTTTGCTTCTACACTTTCTTCTTCTTTTGTATGTGGCATCTTTCACCAATTGTCCAGTCACGGGGTTTGCCCATTGGACAGAGCAATTGGGTCTGTGTTTTTAGTGAATATGTGTCTGTCTTTGGTTGTCTGGCTCTGTCCCAGGGGGCCTCTCTTCCCTCTTGAGTCTGACGTTGGCATGTTGCACCATTGTACTCATGTAATGGGGGCAAGTTAATCTCCCCATGTCTGTCACGCAAGATTCTGCAGGCCGACATTGAAAAATGGCCAAAGGCTTGAGCTCTTTTTTATTCATTTGTCGCAAAGTTGTCTTTCTATATGCTTTACTAACTTTCATATGCCTCATATTTGTATCTTCATTTTCTGAAATGTCATTTTTTAAAAAGCCTTCTGTTCACTGGATTAGGTTCATCTTGGACTGGCATCAATAACACTTATCCAGTTTGTGTTCACACAGGCTCTAACGCTTTGTATTTGCTCTGCTTGTTGTCCTGTTATGTTTTGTCTCTTGCTAGGTCTGGGCAAACCAAAGGGTATTCGTTTCTCTGATGTCACTGATACCACTGCCACCATTCACTGGACTGTTCCCAGTTACCATGTCGACAGCTTCCAAATCACCTATGTGCCCACTCATGGAGGTAAGTATCGCCTTAACCAAAGGCATGTCGCCACATGGCCTTGTTTGGAGATACATATTTTATGAGGTGCGAAGTATTTTTCCATTCGAAGTTCAGTGTTGTATGGGCAGTGTAAATACTAGCAGTAGATATAATCATTATAATATAATTTAATCCAATCCAATTTATATTTCTAACAAGCTAAGCAGTTCTTGATTTATGTCATTTTTTGTCTTTTTTTGACTTAATGAGTTATAAAGCATCCTATACTAAAGAAAATCATCATCATATTTTGAGATGATATTTTGCAGAGCAGTCTGTTTTCCAAACAGCACCTTCTGTCTGATAGTGCTGCCCTCTAGTGGTACTCTGTATTATATTCATTACTCTGATGCGGTCCATGGTCTTAAGTTGGTTCTGTACCCCCTCTGTAGGCATTCCCATAACAGTCACAGTGGACGGAACAAAGTCCCAGACTGTGCTGGACAACCTGACCCCTGGGGTGGCCTACCAAGTGAGTGTAATATCAGTGAAGGGTCTGGAGCAGAGTGAGCCAGCTTCTGATATATTTATAACAGGTACACAGTTCTGTGCTGAATATTAAATTAATTCTTCACCATTTTTTCAGACATACAGTGCATTCAGAAAGTATTTAGACCCCTCTTAGACTCCTTCTGTAACCTTTCCCAGAGCTGTGCCGTGCAACAATCCTGTCTCTGTGGACTACTTTGACCTCATTGCTTGTTTTTTTTTCTCTGATATGCATTGTAAACTGCAAGGCCATTTATAATGAGGTGTGGCTTTCCAAATCATGTCCAGTCATTATCCAAACTTATCCACAGGTGGACTTTAATCAAGGTGTAGAAACATTTCAACAACGATCAAGTGAAAAGGGCGGCACCTGAGCTAATTTTCAAGTGTCAATATTTCAGTTTTTTATAATTGAAAAATTACAGACATTTCTAGAATTCTGTTTTCACTTCATTATTATGGGGTACTGAGTGTGGATTGATGAGAAAAAAAATTAATTAAAACACACTGCAATGTAATAAAATAAAAAGAAGTGAAGAGGATCTGAATTCTTTCTCAATGCACTGTATATGAGGCATATATACAATTATCACAGAGTATTTGCTTTAGTTGTTGTCTCATTTTGTGATGTATCTTGCAAGGTCTGGGCAAACCAAAGGGTATTCGTGTTTCTGATATCACTGAAACCTCTGCCACTGTACACTGGACTGTTCCCAGTTACCATGTCGACAGCTTCCAAATCACCTATGTGCCACCTCATGGAGGTAAGTATTGCCTCAACCATAGGCATCTCACCACATGGCCTTCTCTGGAGATACATATTTTATGAGGTGTTAAGTATTTTTCCATTCAAAGTTGAGTGTGGTATTTGCAGTGTAAGTACTAGCAGTAGATATACCGTATTATCGGACTATAAGCCGATACTTTTTTCCCACGTTTTGAACCCCGCGGTTTAAACAACGAAGCGGCTTATTTATGAATTTTACCTGGGTTTTTCCCGGTTTCACAAACTTTAAGCCAAAAAACTGAACCCCATGACATTAGACCAATGAAATTTCCGAACGGAAACGAACAAACACACCTCACTTGTGTTCTGAGCTGCACGGCATCGGGAGAAAAAACTTCCACTGATGGAGATTTTTAAACGCACGACGATGCCAAAAGATAAACTCCAGAGAAAAATAGTTGTGAAAGGAAGGAGGAAGACAGTGAACAATGTCTTACTTGGTAGGCTACTTTTTAGATACAAGCTGTTGTAACACGTTGAGTCAGGCTGAAGGGATAGCTCGCTAACTCCAGTTGCAACAGAAATCATATAAGCACAGACAGGTTTCCAAAACTCGTGCTTTTTTATTTTTCTTAGCAACAGCGTTAGGGGTTAGTCAAAGAAACTTAGAAATGAGCATCAGAAAATAATAAGGACATATTCCTCGGTCTTGCACACATGCAGTAATAGCGGAAAAATGCGGCAGCAGGCTATTCCCAAAATACCGCTATGCTCCTAAAGGAAGCGCAACATATTTCACCCGTTACATCGTGTAACAGACACTGTCTTTCGTTAAAGCCTGTGTAAAGTTCATTAGTTTCAATGTAGACTGCGGCTTATAGACAGGTGCGGCTTATTTATGTTTAAAATAAAAATCTTTGTCAAATTCAGTGGGTGCGGCTTATATATGGGTGCGCTTAATAGTCCGGAAATTACGGTAATCATTATAATATAATTTAATCCAATTCAATTTATATTTCTAACAAGCTAAGCAGTTCTTCATTTATGTCACGTTTTGTCTTTTTTGACTTATAAAGCATCCTATACTAAAGAAAATCGTCATCATATTTTTTAATGATATTTTGCAGAGCAGTCTGTTTTCCAAACAGCACCTTCTGTCTGATAGCGTTGCCCTCTAGTGGTGCTCTGTATTATATTCATTACTCTGATGCGGTCCATGGTCTTAAGTTGGTTCTGTACCCCCTCTGTAGGCATTCCCAAAACAGTCACAGTGGACGGAACAAAGTCCCAGACTGTGCTGGACAACCTGACCCCTGGGGTGGCCTACCAAGTGAGTGTAATATCAGTGAAGGGTCTGGAGCAGAGTGAGCCAGCTTCTGATATATTTATAACAGGTACACAGTTCTGTGCTGAATATTAAAGGAATTCTTCACCATTTTTCATACATACAGTGCATTCAGAAAGTATTCAGACCACTCTTAGACTCCTTCTGTAACCTTTCCCAGAGCTGTGCCATGCAACAATCCTGTCTCTGTGGACTACTTTGACCTCATTGCTTGTTTTTTTTTTCTCTGATATGCATTGTGAACTGTAAGGCCATTTATAATGAGGTGTGGCTTTCCAAATCATGTCCAGTCATTATCCAAACTTATCCATAGGTTGACTTTAATCAAGGTGTAGAAACATTTCAGCAACGATCAAGTGAAAAGGGCGGCACCTGAGCTAATTTTCAAGTGTCAATATTTCAGTTTTTTATAATTGAAAAAATACAGACATTTCTAGAATTCTGTTTTCACTTCATTATTATGGGGTACTGAGTGTGGATTAATGAGAAAAAAAAATAATTAATTAAAACACACTGCAATGTAACAAAATAAAAAGAAGTGAAGGGGTCTGAATTCTTTCTCAATGCACTGTATATGAGGCATATATACAATTATCACAGAGTCTTTGCTCTAGTTGTTGTCTCATTTTGTGATGTATCTTGCAAGGTCTGGGCAAACCAAAGGGTATTCGTATTTCTGATATCACTGAAACCTCTGCCACTGTACACTGGACTGTTCCCAGTTACCATGTCGACAGCTTCCAAATCACCTATGTGCCACCTCATGGAGGTAAGTATTGCCTCAACCATAGGCATCTCACCACATGGCCTTCTCTGGAGATACATATTTTATGAGGTGTTAAGTATTTTTCCATTCAAAGTTGAGTGTGGTATGGGCAGTGTAAGTACTAGCAGTAGATATAATCATTATAATATAATTTAATCCAATCCAATTTATATTTCTAACAAGCTAAGCAGTTCTTAATTTTTGTCACTTTTGGTCTTTTTTGACTTATAAAGCATCCTGTACAAAAGAAAATCAAAATATGTTTTTTGATGATATTTGGCAGAGCAGTCTGTTTTCCAAACAGCACCTTCTGTCTGATAGCGTTGCCCTCTAGTGGTGCTCTGTATTATATTCATTACTCTGATGCGGTCCATGGTCTTAAGTTGGTTCTGTACCCCCTCTGTAGGCATTCCCAAAACAGTCACAGTGGACGGAACTAAGTCCCAGACTGTGCTGGACAACCTGACCCCTGGGGTGGCCTACCAAGTGAGTGTAATATCAGTGAAGGGTCTGGAGCAGAGTGAGCCAGCTTCTGATATATTTATAACAGGTACACAGTTCTGTGCTGAATATTAAAGGAATTCTTCACCATTTTTCATACATACAGTGCATTCAGAAAGTATTTAGACCCCTCTTAGACTCCTTCTGTAACCTTTCCCAAAGCTGTGCCATGCAACAATCCTGTCTCTGTGGACTACTTTGACCTCATTGCTTGTTTTTTTTTTCTCTGATATGCATTGTGAACTGTAAGGCCATCTATAGAGCAGGGTGTGGTTTTCCAAATCATGTCCACTCATTATCCAAACTTTTCCACTGGTAGACTTTAATCAAGGTCTAGAAACATTTCTTCAATGATCAAGAGAAAAGGGAGGCACCTGAGCTAATTTTCAAGTGTCAATATTTCAGTTTTTTATAATTAATAAATTACAGACATTTCTAGAATTCTGTTTTTACTTCACTTTCACTGTTTTCAAAAATGTATTTGAACACACTGCAATGTAACAAAAAAGAAGTGGAAGGGGTCTGAATTCTTTCTCAATGCACTGTATATGAGGCATATATACAATTATCACAGAGTCTTTGCTCTAGTTGTTGTCTCATTTTGTGATGTATCTTGCAAGGTCTGGGCAAACCAAAGGGTATTCGTATTTCTGATATCACTGAAACCTCTGCCACTGTACACTGGACTGTTCCCAGTTACCATGTCGACAGCTTCCAAATCACCTATGTGCCACCTCATGGAGGTAAGTATTGCCTCAACCATAGGCATCTCACCACATGGCCTTCTTTGGAGATACATATTTTATGAGGTGCGAAGTATTTTTCCATTCGAAGTTGAGTGTGGTATGGGCAGTGTAAGTACTAGCAGTAGATATAATCATTATAATATAATTTAATCCAATCCAATTTATATTTCTATCAAGCTAAGCAGTTCTTAATTTTTGTCACTTTTGGTCTTTTTTGACTTATAAAGCATCCTGTACAAAAGAAAATCAAAATATGTTTTTTGATGATATTTGGCAGAGCAGTGTGTTTTCCAAACAGCACCTTCTGTCTGATAGCGTTGCCCTCTAGTGGTGCTCTGTATTATATTCATTACTCTGATGCGGTCCATGGTCTTAAGTTGGTTCTGTACCCCCTCTGTAGGCATTCCCAAAACAGTCACAGTGGACGGAACTAAGTCCCAGACTGTGCTGGACAACCTGACCCCTGGGGTGGCCTACCAAGTGAGTGTAATATCAGTGAAGGGTCTGGAGCAGAGTGAGCCAGCTTCTGATATATTTATAACAGGTACACAGTTCTGTGCTGAATATTAAAGGAATTCTTCACCATTTTTCATACATACAGTGCATTCAGAAAGTATTTAGACCCCTCTTAGACTCCTTCTGTAACCTTTCCCAAAGCTGTGCCATGCAACAATCCTGTCTCTGTGGACTACTTTGACCTCATTGCTTGTTTATTTTTTCTCTGATATGCATTGTGAACTGTAAGGCCATCTATAGAGCAGGGTGTGGTTTTCCAAATCATGTCCACTCATTATCCAAACTTTTCCACTGGTGGACTTTAATCAAGGTCTAGAAACATTTCTTCAACGATCAAGAGAAAAGGGAGGCACCTGAGCTAATTTTCAAGTGTCAATATTTCAGTTTTTTATAATTGATAAATTGCAGACATTTCTAGAATTCTGTTTTCACTTCACTTTCACTGTTTTCAAAAATGTATTTGAACACACTGCAATGTAACAAAAAAGAAGTGGAAGGGGTCTGAATTCTTTCTCAATGCACTGTATATGAGGCATATATACAATTATCACAGAGTCTTTGCTCTAGTTGTTGTCTCATTTTGTGATGTATCTTGCAAGGTCTGGGCAAACCAAAGGGTATTCGTGTTTCTGATATCACTGAAACCTCTGCCACTGTACAGTGGACTATCCCACATTACCACATTGACAGTTATCGAGTCACCTATGTGCCAGTTCATGATGGTAAGTGTTTCTAATATCATTACACATTTTGGCTTATTGACAACTTTTTACACAGCCCACAGTGGAGATGTATGTATTGTACTGTGTTAATTGCTTTTCCAGCTAAATTTCAGTATAGTTCGGACATATTTAAATGTAGGTAGATTCTCTCATTTAAGTAGCTCCTAAGCTTATGTTTCATATGTGCTGCAATACATTTTTTGATACAATATATTCATTCAATTGAATGGAATATCAGTGCTTGATTGGTCTTTCCTGGACTTGATGATGCTGATTTATAAAGTACATTCTATACTTGTTTCCAAACATTTGAAAGCCCTTCACTAAATTACAGATTTTGTAACAGCTTCTTCGGCAGCCTTTCAAAACACATTTAGTTCTAAGATATTCTTGAGCTCAACCTACATATACTTTACTTTATTGACTCAAGACTGTGCTGGTGTAGAAGCCAACTATTTGCTAGAATCCATTCTTACATCACATCCTACCTGTGAAATTGTCTCATTACATCTCATGTGTCATTGGCTGCCAATTGGACCCAAAGAAGAATAAATCCTCACCCCTACCTATTATTTTCAAATCCTGGTTCATTTTGTATAATCCTACCTTTGGTAATTGTGGCAAAAGAGTTTGTTTTAATTTGATCAGACTACAAATCCCTTTGTATTATATAGATATTGCTGTATCAGCAGATGTTAATATTTATGATTAGATCTTAGGTAGGTTTTCCATGTGATGACTCTTGCAGATGCAGATAATGTTTGTTCGAGCAGTTCTGCATTGTACTTTGGTGCCATTCTTGTGTCAGCTAAAGTTTACTGGAGGCACTTATTGTCATTTATTGGTTGTGCTTTGCCTTTCTGTCTAGCATACAGGTAGTTTACTTTGAAAGATTTTTAGGTCTTTTAGATATTGCACTTACTTCTAAAATTCTCCTAAGCTGGCTTTTTGGAGAAATGTCTTGGATAGTGGAAATGTTAAGCTGGAAGCACTATGATATTTTTTTTATAACTCTTTTCTACTTTGTAGGCATCAAATATACTTTATTTTCAGATGCTGTCAATTGCAAATTCATAATCATAAAAATCAAGACAAACCTTAACCTGCTGAATGAGCCACAACGAGTTAATGCGTTTTAAGACTGCACAACGCACAGGAACTATTGCGCAAGAGAAAATTTCAAATAAATCGTATTTAAATATATTGTTACATAGTTTGCTGCAGATGTTGTGTTGACTTATTTCAATCAAAACATTATACATATGTAATTTTCCAAAAGCTTCCCAATCTTTTGCCCACAACCATCTTGCCCACAAGACAAAAGATGACTT
The DNA here is from genome assembly GCF_014805685.1 of Silurus meridionalis. Taxonomy (NCBI): domain Eukaryota; kingdom Metazoa; phylum Chordata; class Actinopteri; order Siluriformes; family Siluridae; genus Silurus; species Silurus meridionalis. The sequence goes on along the minus strand of NC_060910.1, from coordinate 13,369,323 downwards.
TTCCATATAAGAAAAAAAAAGTATTTTCTAAAAGTCTAGGAGTTGCACAATGTGTTCTTTGGCATGAAAATGATCTGCTCAGGTATTTCGTTCTTTCAGCATGTTAATGGATGCAATCCATCAGAGTACCGGTAGTCTGTTTTAAAGATCAGTGCCTTCTGTCTGATTGTGCTGCCATCTTGTGGTGCTTTGTATCGTATGCATGCCTCTGGTACACTCCATAGCCAAAATTGCTTCTGTACCCCCACTGCAGGCATTCCCATAACAGTTACTGTGGATGGAAGTGAGTCCCAGACTGTGCTACCAAACCTGACACCGGGGGTCACCTACCAAGTAAAGGTGATATCAGTTAAGGGTACGGAGGAGAGTGCACCAGCATCTGAAAGATTTACAACAGGTAACTGGAAAACAAACAGATCCTCCACTTAATGATTGTACTCTTAGGTATAAACCATATGTAGAGCATATGTTTGAAGTGTGATCACAGTCTTTGGCCCTGTTTGTGGTGTTGTCTCATTATGTGTTGTCTCCTGCAAGTTCTGGGTATTTTAAAGGGTATTCGCTTCTCTGATGTCACCGATACCTCTGCCACTGTGCATTGGACTGTCCCCCATTACCATGTTGACAACTACAGAGTCACCTATGCACCCATTCATGGAGGTAAGTGCTTCTTCTATCATTCTACATTCTTCCATATTACCATTTTTTATACAACCTCTAGTGGAGATTGAGCTATTTTATAATGACTTAAGTACTTCTCCATTTAAAGCTTGGTGTATTGACAATGTAAACTTTATACACAGATCTACAAGCCTGTAACTCACAAATAATTAATAACCAGTGACACAATGCTTTTTTCTATAAGCAAAGTGTCCACAATCTACCACAGTTTACAAATTGACTTCATCAATGCACAATTTATAAAGTACCTTTCATAACTGTTTTCAAAACTTAGGCAACCGTAGCCAAAGTACATATTTTGGTAAAAAAATAAAAAATAAATTGCACATACAGCACAGTCAGTACTTAATAGCATTTCCTTTGGCAAATACCCCAGCTTGCAAAAGCTTTTTGTAGCCTAGGCTTTTTTTTTTTTTTTTTTTTGGATTAATTGTCACCCACTTACTTTCAGAATGCTTCTGGTATTAAGATATTCTTGGGCCATCTTGCATGAACATATTTTTAGATGTTAGGGACAGAGGACCATACAAGTTATTCTGAAAGCTCAAGCTTGTGTTTGTTCAAATACTTCATGGTGGAGTTTGTGGTATGTTTTAGAACATACCAGTATCTTTTTAGCTTCATTTACTCAACAGACTGTATCACATTTGCTCCCAGAAATTCCTGATATATTGTGCGAATAATTCTTGTGCCACTAGCTGCCATAATACACCAAAGTATTTTTGACTCCCTCCATGATTATGATAACTAGCTGGCAAGTTTTTGCATAGTTTTTAAACTTTTATAGTTTGTTGTAGCCAAAGTGTTCCTCAAGCCAATCAGAATAGTTCACCGTCACTCATGTATAAGTTAAACCTTTTTGCAGGCCCCAACTGTCATATAGGAGATTTGCTTATCTACATTTCTTGACGTGCCAATATGAATCATAATGAATCAGTAAATGTCTAATAAATTACTTAATTTTTAAGACCTCATAGCTGGAAAGTTCTCTAAGCTTTTGCACCTACAGTACAACAATTACTATTTTTTGGAGTGTTTCATTTTTATGATCATTTAATATTAAATAATTGTACATTACATTAGCAGACAATAATCTTTTATTAAAATAATATGTTTCAGAGGTTGTAACTTCTTTTAATAAAATTATTCAAATATGTAATTTATCCTAGTTTGCCATACCTTTTGCACATCCCTGTCTATGAGAAAATTAACTGAAAACCTTCAATTTGATAAATTATAAAAATAATTCATTGAATCTTGGAATTTTTCTTAAACTTCCATAGTTACACAATCAGTTTATCAAGTCAAGTCAAGAAGTCAAGAAGCTTTTATTGTCATTTCAACCATATATAGCTGACGCAGTACATAGTGAAATGAAAGAACGTTCCTCCAGAACCCTGATTCTACATACAACAATAATGTGCAACCTGGTGCAAACAGTGCAAAGACAACACAAGACAGTTCAAAACAACACAAAACAATGCAAGGGCAACACAAAACAGTGCAAGACAACACAGGACAGTGCAGGACAAAACACAAAACACAAAATAGCTCCGCCAGTAAACCTGTTGTGACAAGACAAAGTGAACAAAATTAAACAGTAGCCAAAATGTAAACAGAAATGTTGTGCAAAAGAGCAAAATAGCAGCAGTTCAGAAAAGATGTGCAAAGAAAGCATTTAAAAAGTTCATGGTAATGAAGTGATGTAATGTGGGTGGTACTGAAGTCATGAGTGTGTGAAGTGAGTACGGGTGTGTGTTGAGTCCGGGTTGTACAGATCAGTCACACAGATCAGTTTTGGTGTGTGTGTGTGTGTGTGTGTGTGTGTGTGTGTGTGTGTGTGTGTGTGTGTGTGTGTGTGTGTGTGTGAGTTCACTTCAGTTCAGTTCTTTGTTGAGAAGCCTGATGGCTTGAGGAAATAAAGAAGCCTGTGTCATTTAAACATTTTTGCCTGTCATTTAACATTGATGGCATTTGGCAGATGCTCTTATCCAGAACAACTTACAATTATCTTATTCATACAACTTAGCAACTATTGGTTTAAGAGCCTTGTTCAGGGGCCCAGAAGTGGCAGCTTGATGTGGCTGGGATTTGAACTTATGACCTTTGGATCCAACGTACAGTGCCTTAAGCACTTAGCTACCACCTCCCCTATTTTATCATATTAGTTTAGTTTAGTTACTTTAGTTTAGTTTAGTTTAGTTTAGTTTAGTTTAGTTTAGTTTATTTAGATTAGTATATTCTGTCTGATAGTGCTGCCATCTTGTGGTGCTCTGTATCGCATACATGACTTTGATACACAGAAACATGGTCAAAGGCTGGTTTTGTACATCCTCAGCAGACAGTCCCTTAACAGTCACGGTGGATGGAGGTCAGTCCCAGACTGTGCTGCCCAACCTGACACCCGGGGTGACCTATCGAGCGAGCGTTATATCAGTAAAGGGTCTGGAGAATAGTGAGCCAGCATCTGATACATTTACAACAGGTACAATTCACACACATATGAGTTTGTGCTGTATATTAATGCAATACACTAATGTGCATATGTCTGATGATCACAGAAACAATGCGCTGTTTGTTGTGTTGTCTTAATATTTGTTGTTTCCTGCAAGGTCTGGCCAAACCAATGGGTATTCGCTTTTCTGACGTTACTGATAAATCTGCCACAGTCCACTGGACTATCCCTCGTTATCGCGTTGACAGCTACAAAGTCACCTACATTCCCATTAATGAAGGTAAGTGTTTCAGCTATCATTTCACATCCTGGCTTAGTAAAAGCTTTAAAGAAATGAAATAAATAAAGAATAAAGAAATGAATTTTGAATGTATTGCTTTTTGCTTAATAAACAGTACAATTTTCCCACATATTTCAGCTTGTTAGGAAGTTGGGGTCAGAAAGTCATGACTGTAACATTCCTGTAATACATGACCCTTTGATTAGCTGCTCAGAGCTGAGCCATCATTTCCTACCAGCAGTCAGTGCACACAACTTCCCTAATGTGACATGGCCTTTTATGGAGATTCATATTTTATGTTACATGCATCTCCAACTTAAATACTCTACAAAATGGGCATTTTAAATGTCAGAAATAGCTCTCTAGCTATTGTGTCCACAATCACCCTATATTACTAACAAATTTTCAGTGTCATTTCTTTTACATTTTCTTAGAATCACAGGCTATAAACGTTATGGAATTAAACTATGTCCTCTTAGGAGTGCTCAGGTTTAAAATCAATCAACCTGTTAATCAAGGGGATGTCCAATCTTATCTGCAAAGAGCCACTGTAGGTGCAGACTTTCATTCGAACTTAGTAGGAGCCACACCAACTCCACCAGTTTCACTCAACTTTGGACTATCGGATGTGGTTCTTGCTTATTTGGAGTGAAAACCTGTACCCACACCCACACTGGTTCATTGGTGATAAAACTGGACATCCCTTAATTAATGTATTCAATCTACCAGAGTAGTCTGTTTTACCGATCTGCGGCTTCTTTCTGATACTACTGCCCTCTTATGGTAAACTGCATCACATGCATGCATCTAAAACTCTCCATAAAAGCTGGTTCTGTACTGCCCCTGCAGGAAGACCCATGACAATCACAGTTGATGGTGGTGAGTCACAGACTGTGCTGCCCAACCTGACACCTGGGGTGACCTATGAAGTAAGTGTCATATCAGTAAAGGGTCTGGTGGAGAGTGAGCCAGCCTCTGATGCAGTTACAACAGGTACAGTACAACAACACACACACACACACACACACACACACACACACACACACTCTTGATATGACCTACAATTCCAAAAACATTATCTTAATATTTAGTTTTATTCAACTTTCATTTTCAGGTACATCCTCATTACCAATATCTTCACATCAGCTCCTATAAAACAAATTTTCAATGTTAAATGTTCAATGTTTCAATTGGAAAGTTACAAAAATGTGTGAAATATGTTCCTGTTCCTGTCCCTCCCCCTTGAACTTAAGTGCCCAAGCACATTATAAGTATATTGACTAGGTTTTCTGGTTTCTTATTTGCGAAAGGAATGCTCATACTCTATGTATGACAGGAAAAGCCAGTTAACTACAGTTTACATTGTAGTTACAGGAACATGTGTAACAGGAAAAGCCAGTTAACTAATCAACTAACTAGTTAATGCTTGCACATTGTTGGCATTTTATGTTTCTTTAATAGATCTATGAGTAGAACAATGAAATGGGTACAACTTTCCACACCCTGTGAAACTATCTACTGTTGTGTAAATAGTGTCTGGTAGATTTTGAATAAGGACAACCTATAAATTATCTAAACATTAGGTTTATTATTTAAATATGCACAATAATTAATTGCATCTCCTCACTGGAGCTGTAGAACTTTTAGATCTTAAACTATTGATATCACCCAAATGAGGATGGGTTCCCCTTTTGAGTCTGGTTCCTCTCAATGTTTCTTCCTCATAACATCTATGGGAGTTTTTTCTTGCCACAGTCGACATGGCTGCTCATCAGGGATTAAACCACATTGATCACCTTCCTTCAATTGAACAAATTCGATTTGTTTTTGAGGTTTCAATTAAACTTGTATATTTCAAGTGACCACTCAAAGTGACTTATAACTATTCAAACCTAATTATAAATATTGCCTTTTGTTCATCTGCATAAAAGTTATGTGATGCATCGATTTAAGAAAGTGTGCATCGAAAATTACATCAAAATGCAAATACAAATATATAAAAGATCATAAATAAAAATATAAAACAAATTTCAGATTACTTTAAAAAAGGAATTTTTCAATGTGTAAAGCTTTCTGGCACTGCAGAGGGGATGACGCTGCCTGAATGGCTAAAAAGAAGTCGGAATTGCGAGAAATAACGTCAGAATTGCAAGAAAAAAGTCGAAATTAACGGAATGATGGGATTATGCAACGGGCTTCCATATGAATCCTCTCCTCGCCCCTCGCTGTTTTTTCCCCATTCCTCTATTTTTCGTTCTGCAGGATCTTCTGTGTTTGCCTATGCAGAGTGCTACAGGGTTTTAGTGGGTGGTGTGTCAGTAATAATGTTCAGTGGGGAAACACAATGCTCCATGTATAGTTAAATGGACTAAATGATGGACTAAATAATTAGAATCAATAATAGTTACTTAAGGAATCATTTCAGCCCTACATAGAATATAGATTAACATGGCAGAGGTAGAGCTGCACCTTCCTGGAGATAGACCAGGAAAGTCTGGTTTTATTTAATTTTTTTTTCGCACTACAATGGCCTGTTTGTGAAAGTGCCATGCAGAAGGCACTTAAGTGAATGTGAGTGGTCCATTTACTTTATAAACCTCAAAGTATACAAGATGTGACCTCTCAATTAATATAATATACTAAATTCTTTACAGATGCATCTCATCTCCTGTGTTGAAATGTATCTCAGACTTTTTTTGCATCTCTTTAAGTTTGTCCATGTGGAACATTTTACTTTTTTTCAGCATTGGACAAGCCACATGGATTGGTGGCGGTCAATATCACGGATACTACAGCACTGTTGCACTGGCAGCCGACTATTGCCACAGTCGATGGATACGTGATCACCTACAGCGCAGAAACAAGTAACTGAGATTCTTTTTTTTTTATCACACACAAATCATGAGCTAATTACCATGCTCTTTGTCAAGAATTAAATAAAATATATTGTCTAGCAGAGGTAAACAAATAAAAAAACATTTTTATTTGCTACCATACCAGAAAGATAAAAGCCTGAATACGCTGCATTTAAGTCAAAAAATAATAGCTAACACTATAATAATCTAAAGCAAGCTAGTTAAGTAGAATAGGTAATGAAAAAGAAAACAAATAAATGTATAATACATACACTAGAGTTTTTACTATAAGTTTTAATGTTCTGTCTTTGCATTTCACGTTTAAATTATCTTTATATTGGTGTTTGTAGTGTATGTTATAATTACAGTTTTAACTATTTTAAGTTTTGTTCAATTGTGTGTTATGTGTTGCTACATACTGTACTTGTGTGGTTATCCAGCTGTTGTGTGTAGTGCAGCAGGTTGTGGAAGGTTGAAAACAAATCATATACAGCATCATACATTTTTTTGCTAATGCTTTTTGTTTGTATTTATTTTGTTTTTTTTAGTGCCCCCAATAACAGAACGGGTTTCTGGAAACACTGTAGAGTTTGAGATGAGCTCGCTCTACCCTGGCACTGAGTACACTGTCAAAGTCTACGCAGTGAGGGAAGCATCCAAGAGTGCTGCCATGACTACCCAGTTTACTACTGGTAAAAACACACAAACACACACACACACACACACACACACACACACACACACACACACACACACACACACACACTTCAAGAGTTAGTAAAATTGATCTGGACCTTATAAGGTCTTAGAATTAGGTAAACCTTATAACCTTACACAACCTTATAAAAACAACACATGATGTACCATGTGTGGTAAAAAAAAAAAAAAACTTTTATAGGATTTAAGAGGCTAAGTAGCAGCATGGTGCTGCTATTTAAAAGCCCTTCATTAACTGATCATCAGCAGTGTGACTACCTATATAAATATTTTAGCGGTTTTTTGGTCTGGAGCATTCAGGTGTGTGTTGACACCAGTGGGAGGTCTTCTCTGCTGGAACTCTATCAGAATCACTGTCTTATGTTTCAATATATTTTTTCCATGAATATGTATTCAATATCTATAATTGTCCAGTCTCTACATTTCATTGTGTTTTTCTCAGGTGCAGTGAATGTTTTTGTTGGAGTCTCTATTCAATTAGATTCTAGCAGTCACCTCATGTATTGGATATTTGTAACCAATGCAGGCTTAGTGGCATTTTCACATCCTTTGATTGGATGGTCACTCGCAACCTGCATCTGACGCAAACTGTACAAGCTAAATATTTTAACTATATATAATATAAGCTATATATTTGTGTGGATTTAATAGCTTTAGTTATAAGAAATTTTTTAAATAATTTTTTTATTCCACATTGACTGACAGTGGAGAAGAAATCTGACCTAAGGACCTAAAAAAAAAAAGGTTCACTAAAAGAAAATGTAGTAATTTTACGAGGTTAATATTGATGCTTCTGCTAAAGATGATGTATGGAGACTTGTTCATTGTGTTCATTGTGTCTCTGCCTTTGACTCTGTTACAAGTTTTTCTATAGTATTGATGGTTTCTATAGCTGTGGCGTCATAATAATGGTATTAAAAAGTGGATTTATTCAGGTAGGACTCCACTGAAGGCCTAGAGTTAAAATGCAGGGCCCACCACCGATTAACACAAAGTGGGAAAGACATCAGCAATGATCTTAGAGAAGCATTTGTTACTGCCAATCAATCTGGAAAAGGTTATAAGGCTGTTTAAAAAAAAAAAATCAAACATTCTACAGTATTTACAGGTAGAAAAACATTCAAGATAGTTGCCAATCTTTGTAGAAGTAGATGTCCCGGCAAATTCATAATGTAGTCCTGCCTCCTCCAGAAGTTTTTGGATTTGCAGTGAAAATGCTTTTTAACTATTGTGTGTCATAAACCAGTTTTAGAAGGTGTTTACTGATAAAGATTTCAGTGAACTTTGTAAGTTGCTCTGAATAAAGCGTCTGTCAAATGCTGTAAATGTAAATTCACCCCGGGGTCAGACTGTGCAATGCTCAGATAAATTGCAGAAACTTGATAGTTCACTGTTAGCATTGTTCAATGTGAAAGTTCATGACATTACAATTAGAAAAAGACTGAAAAAGTATGGCTTGTTTGGAAGAGTTGCCAGGAGAAAGCTTCTTCTCTCTTAAAAAAGAACATGGCAGCACAGATTTGTTTTGCAAAGTTTCATCTGAGCAAACCACAAGACATGTGGAACAATACTCTTTGGACAGAAGAGACCAAATGAAGATGTTTGAGCATAATTCACAGCACAATATTTGGCAAAAACCAAACATAGCAGTACAAACACTTCATAACTTGGCACAATGGTAAAGATGACTTGGGACACCAAAGGACCTCTGCAACTTGCAGTCATTGCGTTGACAATCAACTCTATATACCTGTTAAAACCTTCAACAGAATCACTGAAAAAGAACAGAATCAAGGTGTTGAAATCACCCAGTCATAGTCCAGGCCTCAACCCGACTGACCAACAGTAATTAAAAAGACTTAATAAAGTCATACAGACCATGATTACTACAAGGTGTTGATGCAAAAGGTGGCTCTACACTAAGGTGTACTTAGTTTTTCCACACAAAGTTTCTGAATTTTGACTTGATTTAAAAAAAATACAAATTGAATAAAGGATAAATATGTCAAATAGGTTGTATTTACCTAATTCTGATAAAGAGAATATGATTTTTATTATGTCCTGATATGTGAAACCACAGAATATAAACAGGGGGTTTATTTTATCACAACTGTATACACCTGCCAGGCATAACATTATGACATTTTAACATTATGACTGGTGAGTGTATAAGACTGATTATCTCTTCATTATGGCACCTGTAAGTGGTTGGGGTATATTAAGCAGTAAATTAACATTTCGTCCTCAAAGTGGTTGTGTAAGAAGCAGGAAAAATTGACATGCTTAAGTATTTAAGCGAAAAGTTTGAAAAGTGACAAATTGTGATGGCCAGACGAATGGATCAGAGCATCTCCAAAACTGCAGCTCGTGTGGGATGTTCCTGGACTGCAGTGGTTAGTATCTATCAATAGTCCAAGGAAGGAAGAGTGGTGAACCGGCAACAGGGTCATTGGCTCATTGATGCACGTGGGTGGTGTTGATGCTCAACGGGTCAGAACTGTTTTGGCAGCAAAAGGGGGACCAACACAATATTAGGCAGGTGGTCATAATGTTATGCCTGATCGGTGGCAATAAAGTTATGCCTGGGCAGTGTATATAATAAACAAAATAATAAAATGAGTGACTTGGTCATGATCTTGTTAAGCTATACTCAGAATCATATATATATATATATATATATATATATATATATATATATATATACACACATACACATACACATACATGTATATATTTTTATTATTATTATTATTTTTCTTTATGTTTATGGCATTTTGGCAAATGGCTTTAACCAGACTATATTACAATTTATCTCATTTATAAAGCTAAGCATTTGGGGGTTGAGGGCCTTGCTATACGGCTCAGCATTCGCAGCTTGGTTACGCTGGGATTTTAACTCATGACCTTCGAATTAGAAGACCAAAGCCACTAAATGCCATATAAAGCCACTGCAAGCAGTATACTCTGTTACATTATAACTATACATTGTAACTAAAATGGCTACCTGCTTTTTATTGTTATACATCATAAAGCATGCTACTTCGTAACTAATATAAATTATTGGGGTTTTTTTTACCAACCCACAACTGAAAAGCATACAGTATGTGTTGAAGCATGTCAATCTTAATCTGGTGGATGGTACTGAAGTTTTAAAGTAATGTATCTCCTTTTATGCAGATATTGATTCCCCTGAGGATCTGGAAGCCACTAACATTCAGACAGAGACTGCCACACTGACATGGAAGGCACCACAAGCTAAAATCACTGGTTACCTGCTCACCTATGAGTCTGCTGATGGTACAGTCAGGGTCAGTGCAGCACATGTGACAAAATGCTCTTTAATTATTGATGTTTGTGATACTATGGTGCATATGATGCTTGCATATTTTCCATGACCAAACATTAAGAATTTAGATCAATTTTATGGACAAAAGGTAGTGGACACCTGACCATTAAAATTGTATGTGCTTTTGATCATCCCATTCCACGTTTAATCCCCATTTGCTGTTTAAGCCCCATTGAACATGTTCTACTACATTTTGAAGTGTGCATCATTTAAAATAGTGAGCCTCATACTTAGTGTTTGGAGAAGGAGAAGAACCACATATGGCTTGAAAAGTTTTCTATTTTTGTGTGATAAACATTCAAATTTTGTTTTGTTGTACAGTTTATTTTGTTTTGTTTTCTTATATTCTTGTTAAACCTTTCTTGCATTGCTTTGCTGTATGTTATATGGTTATTGTTTTAAAACACACAAACATTTATTTTGTTCATATGCAGCAAACTGGGTGAAGTTACAGTATGTAGATATACTTTGACCAAACAAATATATACAAATGTTATACTTTATTTTCATTGAAAAATTATCCCTTAGCATGAATTTCAGCTTTACACTCATAAAATCTATACAGTTTAGTTTTTCCAAACATTTAACTGAAATTCTTGTGAAAGGTGTTCTTTACTAGTTAAAGTTTTCTCTATGTTCAATAGGATTTAGGTGTGGTGACTGGGCAGGCCATTCCATTATAGATAACACTGCAGTCAAAAGTTTGCTCTCTAAATAATGCATGCATAGCTTGAATATATGCTTCAGGTCATTGTCTTGTTGTTCGGTGGAGTAGTGGCAGTCAACACAGAGATGCATGAATTATGGAATGGTAGCAATTTTAAGTCAGTATTCGTTTCACCCGGAATAAGTCTCCAACCTTTCCTTCTCCAAAACAAACCCAAATCATTACGCTTCAACCTCCATGTTTGATTTTAAGTGTGAAGCAGTCTGCTGACATCTTCTTTTACATAACGTGTTCACCAAATTTGCTCTCATCAGTCCACAGAACTTTCTTTCAGTCATTCACTGTTCATTTCTTGTGTGTTTTTGCCTTTTTGCCTAGTACATTGCCTGGTTGCATATAACCAAAATGAATATCCATGTCTCTCAAAAACTTTTGACAGGCACTGTATGTTATATACTTTTTTTTAAAGAAAAATACAAATGTGTGAGGGAAGGGGAAATAAGCTTTAAGAAAGAAAGAAAGAAAGAAAGAAAGAAAGAAAGAAAGAAAGAAAGAAAGAAAGAAAGAAAGAAATATATACACATACAATTTGTTTCAGTATGCAGATAAGTAGACAAGTACAGATACTGAATGGCTTTATCAAACATTAAAAACAAGATAGAGAATGAACCTTAAAGCTAAATAAAGAAAACAGGCAAGGGTCAGACAATAACCAAACATCATTAATTAAGACAGGTCAGAACAACCAATAAAACCAGAAAAAACAGCAAGGCTCATATAACTTTTGTATGTCATATACTAGGAAAAATCACACAGAGCATATATTACAATACAGTATAGTACTTTGCATTGAGAGTCCTTTAAAACCTCAATGATCCTGTGAAAGCAACTGAATCCAGGTGTGTGTGTGTGTGTGTGTGTGTGTGTGTGTGTGTGTGTGTGTGTGTAAGAGAGAGAGAGAGAGAGAGAGAGAGAGAGAGAGAGAGAGAGAGATTAGAGGATGTAGTCTGCCATTAAGGCTACACCTTGTCACTGGAAGTCAATCTATGTTATAAGAAAATTGTAGTGAAGTCAGCATTGTCTCAGAGCATTGTCTTTCAAATTATACTGTGACAATAGTTACTTCTTGACACTGACTGGTCTGTGTTGTTTCAGGAGGTCATCTTAAGCCCCACTTCCACATCATACAACATGAACCAGCTAAGCGCCTCCACTGAGTATACAGTGTACCTGAAGGCCATCTCAGGCCCCCTGAGGAGCCACATCATCTCCTCTGCTTTTACAACCAGTGAGTCCACACATTTTAAAGAGTGAAGCATCATAGATCTTTATAGAAATACTGTGTGTTTCTCATCAGCTTTGTGGGTTGCTAGATCAGAAGTGCATTATTTTCAATGCATTAGCAAAGACATGCATGCACCTGGGTTTCATTAGTTTAATACACTCTTTTTTAGATGAACATAAAATGAACCTATGCAAACATTAGATCCATAATTTGAATGAGTAAAACAATGGGATATCTATTCATTAGAACCATAGAGTTTTTTGTTTTAAACCTTTTATCATCAGAACACATTTGGTCAGACTTGTTTTTGAGGATTGGTTTAAAACTGATTAATTAAAGTAATTATTATTGATATTAGTGATAAAAACTCATTAAAAATATCACGAATTAGGCAATAGTGGATTGTGGTTAAAATAAAAGCCATTGGCCTTCTGGTTATGTTTCCAAACCCCTGACCATACACTGAATATCACTGCTCTATGTATCATGAATTTAAAGAATACTACCAATACCTCTAATGAATGAAATTAATATTATTTGTTAGATATATAATTTCTCTTTTTTAGGAGGTCATACAGTAGCTAGTAGGATGTGTGTGCTATTTTGGCCATGACTTTTGCAACCCTCCTTTGCATTTTGTTTGTGTATGTGGCACAGTTGGAGTTCTCTACAGACATCCGAAAGACTGCTCCCAAGCTCTGCTGAATGGAGACACCACCTCAGGCCTTTACACAATTTACCTGCGTGGTGATGAGAACCAGCCCCTGCAAGTCTACTGTGACATGACAACAGACGGAGGCGGCTGGATTGTACGTAATTAATTACCCTCCATTTGCTATGTATGGAATAAACCACAACGAGGCATACTGCTACAGAAAAAATTATGAATGACGCTTCCACATGATGCAGACCAATAGGAAGTGGAGTTGCTCTTATACTATATCACAGCAGTATATTTCAATGATATTATTTTCATTAGTTAGTAAAACAGTACATTAATGTTAGGAAACTGGTCCATGAACTAATGAACAATTTTCTATTTTTAGCTCATTGGGAAAAAAATAAATGTCTTTCACATTACAGAGAAATTGGAAAAATTCAAAGCTCTGTACTCAAAGGTTTTCCATGTTGGAAAGGAAGCATTGAAACTGGAGACTCCTATCATTCGTCTTCTTACAGAAAACTTTACAGATGAAATGGTGCATCTTCTAAAAACAATAATGTATGTAAACATAAAACTGATTTGCTATCCAATCAGCACTATCAAAAATAAACAAATGTGTTGATCATGGTGACCAATCAGATTAACAGCACTGTGGTATAAAGCTCCACACTATGAGACAACACTGAGTGATCGCCTGTGTAAAGTTGTTCCCAGTCAGTTCCTGTGTTAATTCTGCGTAATTTGCTTACTTGTATTTGTCATATAGGTGGAATGTAAATCTTTGTAAATTATGCTAATTATAGTAGTGTGGGTTTAACATGCTATTTGCCTGCAGGTGTTCGTCAGGAGGCAGAGTGGTAAACTGGACTTCTTCCGTAACTGGAGGAACTACACTGCAGGATTCGGAGACATGAATGACGAATTCTGGCTTGGTACGGATCGTGGGAAAACATCTGTGCCTAATAAATACATTATTATACTGTAAATTCTTAAAATGTGTACTGGGGACTAAAGCCTGAGGCACGTACTGCAAAGTAAAAAAGTTTCTTCTTATTATTAATATTACTGTATCGCTCCCTTTGTGTCTAGGTCTCTCGAACCTGCATAAGATCACCTCCCTCAGTCAATACGAGTTGCGAGTGGATCTCAGAGATAAGGGCGAGCAGGCATACGCTCAGTATGACAAGTTTGCTGTGTCTGAGCCACGCGGTCGCTATAAGGTGCATGTAGGAGGCTATAGTGGCACAGCAGGTAATAAATCCTCTGCCTAGAAAACATTCCTATCATAGTAAAAAATCTAATCAAACTTTGGTTTATTGGTATTGATAAATTCATAGGCCTTTAGTCCACTATCTGACTGTATGTAATGCACAGTATGTATACTTTTTATATAATATCCTGTGTCCTGTGTGTTTTCAGTTACTTCCTGAAAGCACTTACCGAAAAAGCATTATAGACTTCCTGTGTGCTAAATATAAATCCATTCGCATTATTATAATAAATCTTCCCTAATCCTCTTTTCTCATTTCTAGGCGATTCGATGACATACCACAACGGCCGTCCTTTCTCAACTTATGACCACGATAATGACATAGCTGTCACCAACTGTGCCCTTTCATACAAGGGAGCTTTCTGGTATAAGAACTGCCACCGGGTCAACATCATGGGACGATATGGGGACAACAGTCACAGCAAAGTATGTGTATATACATATCAAAGGACTTTTCTTTAAAAACAACAAAAATAATACAATTAGTTTTTATTTACAAGTAATTAAAAGTAGTGTTGATTAATACTCCTAAATGAGCACTGACATTAAAAAGTTATGGCCCATATACCATGTTCTAGCTCTATATTCATACATCATTATAACCTCTTATAATGACCTATATAGCTTTGTAAACCCAAAAGCTTTATAACTATATATCACTGAAATATCACTATTAAGCTCTTGTAGTTAAACAGCTGCACGTTGACTACTTTCAAATAAGAGAAGATCTACTAAAATGTTTGCTGAAATGTCATATATGGGAGGTGGTATCTCAGTGGTTAGGGCTCTGGGTTTCTGACCAAATGTTCAGGGTTTCAAGCCCCTGAATTCCCAAGCTGCTACTCTTGGGGCCCCTGAGCTAGGCCCTTAAACATCTATGCTCCAGGAGCACTGTAACATGCCTGACAACAGCTTACTACATTGCTGGGTTATGCATAGAAATATCAATTTCCCTGTGGGATCAATTAATAAACTAAAATGTACATATATACTGTATGTACTCCTTTGGTCACCTTTAACTATCTTTTATCTCTAGGGTGTAAACTGGTTCCACTGGAAGGGTCATGAACACTCCATTGAGTTTGCCGAAATGAAGATCAGACCATCCAACTTCAGAAACTTTGAGGGAAGAAGAAAACGGTCGTAAAACATTACTAAAACAACGCCGTCTTTTCTGACATTCTGCCCTAACTGCATCAGTCCAACCTTTTCAGCCACCAAAGCAGAAGCTTAGCTGTATCTCCCCTTCTCCCTCTCTCTTTCTCTGTCTCTTGCTCTGTCTTTCTCTTTTTCATTTGATAAGCCAGTTATAATTGCCATCTATAAATCCTTGTTCCAGGTTGAAGTTCAGCATTGATCTTGCGTGGCGCCATTAGCTTAAGTACTGGTCCACAGCTTCACTCACACACAGTCTATACATGAGAGGTTTACTCTCTCTTTCTCTCTCTTTCTCTCACACCCACACACGCATACACACCAAAGACTACAATTTGGAGTCACTGTATAACAAATCTTTCAGAAAGCACAATGGGGAGGGGTGGCTTTGAAAAGCTTTTCAATTTACAAAATTTAATTATCTCTCTCTGTACCCCATCTGGCCATGGTAATTCAATCATTCCAAGGGTAGAATGTGCGTGTGCGTGTGCGTGCGTGTGTGTGTGTGTGTGTGTGTGTGTGTGTGTGTGTGTGTGTGTGTGTGTGTGTGTGCATCTTCACTGTTTTAAGCTCACGTGTTAATTGTCATCCATCCAGTCGAGAAGTTAAAACCCATCTTGTGAATATTAGCCTCGGTGTGACGCGTTATTTTATCCCTGTCCTTCTACCACCATCCCAACTGACCAGACAGGAACAACAGCAGTATATGTCACGTTTCACTGCAACGGACATACCGTGCACGAGTCTCAGCATTCAGACCCAACGACACCAATCCATCATCCACATCGTCCATCCACAGTGCGGTGTGTGTGTTCGTTTTAAGAACCTATTGCATGCTACATTCAAATGACTGGTGCTGAATCTCTTTACTTGATCACCAAGGGTTCATTTCACAGTGGTGATTTTGCAGTGTACTGCCATTGGGACACACAACAACAGCACGTGTTTCATGTGATTTTTTTTAGCAACCACATCTGCTCCGAAGTAAAGGCAGGACCTATATCAGTGCGTCACTGATGTAAGCGAGTTCACCCAGGCCAATTATGAGTAATGATAATGAATGAGAGTCATAAGGTTAATGTTGTGCAGCAGATAAAGACTTAAGAAAGGCCACTTTCATTTTTTTAATCAACATTGTACATTTATATAAAAAAGGTATTGTACACAAAATTAATTAATATACAGAGTCTTTTTGTCCCCCCCCCTGCCCAACATTCCTCCATTCCTCCTTCCCTCTTTCCCTCCCTGACACCTTTCCTGCAATAGACTAAACCACTGTCCTTATTAAATACCTGTGTAAATTAAAGTCTCTTGTTTGGTATTTGAATATGATTGTTTTTTTTTCTTTATTTTTTAATTGGGTGAACAACAGGTGTTTCTCTGTAACCCATATTACAATAAAATGGATTTTGTTTTAAAGAAAATAGTATGACAGTGATTATTCAACCTCGTTGCTTGGTTTTTGTCAACATGCAAAGCCTGCATACAAAGTATAAGGCCAGATAAACACATACTGTTTAAAATTGGTATTTTTTAGGGATATAAAAGTAAACAAAACACCACCACAATATGTTCTCCATTTCTCCCAATTTCTCATGTTACCTGCTACCTGTATACTTGATGATGTGTATATGTAAACAGTGCAGTGACTAAACCATAAAATTAAAGCGATTCATATTTCTGTATACAGTGTTTGTAATTGAACTATATTTTGACGTAGGGAGTCTGAGAGCATATTTTAGTCAACGGTTTAAATATCAGCCAAAGTTAGAAGTAGCAACAAACTTAATGTTACAACTAGTTAAATATCTAGCTAAGTAACTCGAATAGCTCTGTGGTAGGAGAGGGATCTGCCCCTCTGACATTACTAAAAATAGACATCTGCAATCTGTTCTGCTCTGTAATAATGTTAATCTGCTAAAATCCCATCAATGCACCTTAATCTACAGTCTCTTAGGTGGTCCACAATGGTGGCATTATATGATCAAATACTTTTATTTTCTTCTTTTTTATTAATATAACAACTCGCTTTTACACAATACTGTATGTACAGTTACATACATACATTTCTATCTATCTATCTATCTATCTATCTATCTATCTATCTATCTATCTATCTATCTATCTATCTATCTATCTGTCTATCTGTCTGTCTGTCTGTCTGTCTGTCTGTTTGTCTGTCTGTTTGTCTGTCTGTCTTTGTCTCTCTTTTTATCTAAATATAGAGCACAGCCAAGAGTTTGATGTTGGGAGGTGGGGCCCAGGAGGTGGGGCATATACACTACAGAGAGCATTAAATTTTTTAAATACAGGACGAATGATCAAGAATCTCATTTTCCTGATTGATGAATTCTAATATCTAAAAAATGATTTATTTCTCTCATAAATAAATATGATCGTATTCAGTTTCATAGCATCAAAGGTTAAACACAAACCACTCAGTTTGATTACAGGGCCACTTAAAGCTCACATGGATGATCAGACCTGGGTCTGCCATATTGAGTGGGGCACCTCGGGGCACTGATCGAGTGGGTGTGGCCAAACGGGTCAGAGAAGGTGGCAACCAATTGACGTTTATTTTGAAGGTAAGTCCCGCCTACCTGTGGAGAGGAAAAAAAAAGTACAAAGTCAGAAGACCTGCTGTTGAGACATGGATCAGAGAGTAGCTCGTAAATACTCTCTCTCTCTGTGCACGCTTGGGGCGAAAGGGTTAATAAGGAAATTCAGAGCGCAAGCGGCGGCTTAGAAAAGGTTGATTGCCTATTCATGGTAGGTAAATGTTATGGGAAGGCTTTGAAAGTGAGCTACAAAGCCGCACCCTGAGCTGGTTATAGACTTAGAATAAACAGAAAGAGGGATTGTTGTGTGCAAGCAGCTGATGTTAGAGAACCGCATGCAGTGGTGTCCGCCAAACGTCAAACGGAAGATCAGCTGTTTACTACAGTATGAAACACGGACTATTTCTGGACGCGCTACTAAACATCTGGGAAACCAGGCAAAAAAAGTGAGTTAATATGAGCTTTGGGAAGTGTGTAGAAAGTCTTTTCAGCCACGCGCGTGCTGTTAACAGCTGGACGAGTTCGGTCCGAAATGCCGTCAAAGTCTCTGCGGTCCCGGCTGCCGAAAGTCCTCTTCCTGGCTGTGCTTATTGCTCTGTCACTGTACGTTTTTGAAAAATGGACATCCACTTTACCATCTATACCGTCTCATCCTCAACCATCCGAGGTTTACAGGCTCATCTCTCCGTCAAGTTATAAATATCTCCTCAACCAGCCTGACTTGTGCAAAAACAGGAAACCTTTTCTGGTCCTCTTGATCCCTGTGACAGGTTATGACTCTGAATCCAGGGATGCCATCAGAAAAACGTGGGGTCAAGAGAACCTGATCCCAGACTTTGACATTGCCAGGCTGTTCTTCATCGGACAATTAAGGGAACGCGACCTGAAGTTCGAGGAGGACCTTCTGAAAGAGAGTACGACATACGGAGACATCATACAAATGGACTTCCTGGACACTTATCACAATCTCACTATCAAAACTATGATGATCATGAACTGGATGGCCAGCTACTGCCGCTCTGCACGTTACGCAATGAAGATCGATGCAGACATCTTTCTGAACGTGCCTTATCTTGTAAAGTACCTCCAAAGCAAGGCTGAGCACAACTTTATCACAGGGTCAGTCATCACAGATGGCCGGCCTCGCAGGGACCCGAACAGCAAGTGGTTCCTTTCTAAGCAGCTGTACTCTGAGAACTTGTTTCCACCTTACGTGTCTGGTGCTGGATATGTGTTTTCAGCTGATCTGGCCAAGAAGATCTCGATGGCCTCCAAGTTTGTGCGTCCAATCCCAATGGAGGACGTGTATGTGGGTTTGTGCTTGCATTTCCTAAACATCCGCCCTCAGTTTGCATGGAAGCTGTGGCCTTACAGGAACCTGTTTGAGGTCCGCCACTTGGATTATGACCGATGCGTCTTTGCAAAACGCATCATAGTTACGGGTTTTACTTCCACACAGCTTGTAAACATGTGGACTGATCTCAAGAATGCTGCATTTTCATGCTGATGATTCAGCACCTCTGCTGATGCACTGAAATGTTTAACCAAAGTCAATGGAAAGGGTCCCATATAAACAGTGGCCTTTATTAAAGACATACACTCCTTGACAAAAATTGGCCAAGCCTAAAATGTTTTTGGTCAGGAATTTGACAAATACAATTTAGAGATTGCATTTAAAATTGACTACAGTATGTTTAACTGTTTAAGCATTGTGGGTAAAATTGCAGATGGCCTTTTACAAAAAGAAGTCGGAATTGTTCCTATTAATATTCAGGATGTGTTGAATTTTACATCAAAAATTTTTTTTTCATCATTATTATGCTTTAACACACAACAAGCCTTTTTCCAAAACAGGAACCAACGATTTGCTTTTAGGCCCATTATTAAGAAGCATTTTAGGCCTGGCTAGGGTTTCTTTTTGTCCAGGAGTGTTGACCTTAGCACTGCAACGTCATGGAGATTTGCCTTCCTCTTAATAGAATATCAGGATAAATTATTAATCACTGTCAAATGTTGCTCTTTATGAGCAATGCACTTTTTTGTGCCTTATTACATAAAAAAAACTATCTGCACTGTATATGTTTTTGTTTATATTTCTGCTTATTATTATTAATAATAAACATTTTTATTTATTCTGTATTGTTTTGAAAGTCTGTCTATAAGATAAATGTGTAGTGTTTTTATTGTTGTCTGTACATTTGAGTCAACAACAGCTGGAACCAAATTTCATGTGTGTGCAAACACACTTGTCTGATTCTGATGTACAATATTACAAGTGTCTAACAGATGAGGGCGCTCTTTCTCTTTTAAATTTCCCAATGGTGTGTATGATTTCATTAACTCTGAAATGCAGTTATGTTTTAAATGCATTTTAAATGTTTTAAAGAAAACAGTAATGCTAGAGAAATAAACATCGTTATTACATAAAATGTTTACCTAAAAGATGTTTAAGATGTTATTCTTTTAATCATAATTTTTTACAAGAAACACAGATAAAATAACTTGCTTAAAAAAGTCCTTATGCTTTTGTCTCCACGCTGTTCGGCCAAGCACTAAAGGTTTGCTCGCAACGGGGCAATAAATGTGACAGTGAAGCCGCCAAACAGAAACCGAGGCAGTATCTCAGCAATGATTTTGTGAACTGACACAAAACATCGTAGACATCTTCAGGATTGCTGCTCCTCCATATGTCCAGTTTATATCAACCTTTCCTCCTACCATTAAAAACTTCTACCGGTGTCTATGGTAAAAACATACACATGATGACACTATAAATCACCCCTAAATCCATTTTCTTTAAGGTATGGCCCTGCTTTATTGATTGCTTAGGCAACTTAATAGTGTGTCTGTTAATGTGCAGCTCACCAAGTCTGAGTGCCTGGCACTAAATCACCTAAGAATACAGCTGCAATATATGAGATAATGCTACTTGGAGCTTTTTTCCCACTATTTTTGGTGATTGATTGTAAAGCTGCTAAACCCAGGTAAGTAAAAATGTGTGTGGTGATAACAGTTTGAGCATTGTATCTGGGCCTTCAGGAATTAGTAGGAATTTTCTCAATTACATGATCTCGAGCTCTAAGGAAAAGACATTTTCCAAATATATCAATACATCTAAAAGCCCAGGTGGTTCAGTGGGCTGGGTGTGAGTGTCTGTTCTGTTTTTTTCAGGTCAAGTCCCATCCAATAAATGCTTCATGTTAAATCCAGCAGCTTACCAGCAAGCTAAATTCTTATTCAATTCAATTCATTTTTATTTGTATAGCGCTTTTAACAATGAACATTGTATCAAAGCAGCTTTACACAGATATTGTGGTGATTAAAAGTAAATATGTTCTTTGTAAGTATGTTTGTCCCTGATGAGCAACTGGGGCAAGGAAAAACTCCCCGAGATGGCATAAGGAAGAAACCTTGAGAGGAACCAGAGCCAAGAGGGAACCCATCCTCATCTGGGTTGCACCAAATGTCCATTTGAAGCAATCTCTATATATCTGGTGCTTCTCTGATCGTAATAATTATGGTTTGAGTCTGGGATCAAATGCTGTACATTTTTCCTTGTTAGTCTTTATCAATCATTTCTGTCGCTGCTGGTTGGGTGGGGTCTAGAAAGCAGGTGATGAGGCAGGTTATCTTTGAGCAGGTGAACTTTGAACTATCGAGCTCAGGGATGCAAAAAAAAGCTTTACCACTGAGCCACAACACATCAGAGAATGTGACATGAGGGGTGTGTGTGTGTGTGTGTGTGTGTGTGTGTGTGTGTGTGTGTGTGTGTGTGTGTGTGTGTGTGTGTGTTGATTGTGGTTTAAGATTCAGATCAGGTTTTTAATAAATAATAATTTTACAGACAGACATGAAAAAAAGTGGATAAATGAACATCCGTGTATACAAATAGAATTTTTTTTTTTTACATTTTATAAATGTATGGATTAATTCATTTAGATTCATATTTAATTTATGAATATATTTAACATTAAGTAAATAGTTTTCAAAAAGTCAAACTATTTAAAATGTTACTAAATTATACACTGAGCACGGTAAACATCTATATAAGTCTTTAGGATAAGAGCAGTTCTGCCATGATGTTGCCTTTTTACCCGTTATTTAAAATACTTGTGAATTATTAGTCTCCATGGCATCATGTGTACATCTGATCCCCCATTTTATAAAGGAAGTAACAAGTAGCCTGCCAATTACATTGATGTCATGCAGTCTGTTGTCCTCATTTTTGTCCTCTTTCACTTTTACACAATCTTATATAAGTGTTCAATATCGATGCTCTGCTTTCCTCCTATTACCTCCTCCTAAGGTAACAGTTGCTGACTGCGTCTAGGTGCTCCTGAAAATCCTTCAATGATTTATTGTCAAACACTGCCTTCCCTATTCAATTCCTGATTCTCAAAAAGGGTCATATTTTAAAACTTGTTTGCTATTTTTTGATTCTATACTTCTACTGCAGAATACATATACTTTTTCTTTATTCAAATCATAATACAAAAGCTTTAATAAAGTCACAGATGAAATCTTTAAGACCAGAAAATAGGTATTCGCTAAATCTCAGTATATAAAGGCAGAGACGATGAGTATTCTGCATCTGTATCCCAGCAAAGATCAAAATCCAAATACTATTAAAAATCAATCTTCTCAATCCGTAGCTATCTATCATATGAAACATCATTATATCCCATTGCACCAAGTCCACGATTTTGTCCCAGCATAAAGTTGTAAAGAAGCAGAAGTTGAATTATACTACATTAATATTATTATTATTATTATTATTATTATTATTATTATTATTATTAGGACCCCTACAGTGTTACATGTTAAGAATTGTTTATGATAAATGCATGTAGGCTTTGTGTTGAGATATTTTCACGTCTAATATTGCCTTATGCATGAACCCACACATCAGTTCTGATAGAAACATTCCAGCAAGACTGTGATGATATAAGTGAGTCTCATCCATGCTCTTGTTTCGAAAATGGTACAAATGGCAGAAATAGCATGATGAATCATTAGCACTGTGGTGTATGTGTCAATCTGAGCAGGTGGCTATAACAGGGTGATGCATCTCAGCGAGGCAGCACAAGTCATAAGAAAATGTGCAATTTGTGTGCTATTTATTAATTTAGGTATTTATTTGTTTGTTTTAGAATATATTCCGAATTTCTTTTTTCTCTGTGTGTGTGTTTGTGTGTTTCAACCGCCATTTACATTGAACAGGAGTTAAAATACAGGCAGAAATTAACTGAGCTTTCATGGTGATAACAGCCACTTGTTTCTATGACAACCAATCAAACCGTGCATGTGCATTAGCATATTTGTCCCCTCCCACGCAGTTGTGCATGTGTGAGAGAGAGAGAGAGAGAGCGAGAGAGAGAGAGAGAGAGAGAGGAAGGAAGAAAGACAGTGTGTGGATGATCTGATGTGTTGAAGCAATGCTGCATTAAACAGACTGTATCTTTCATCTAAACACTCTGCACTTCCACTAAACCTGCACATCAAGGTAGGTGAACCTTCCCTTTCTTTCTGCAGTGCATTAAATATCAAATGTTTACCCTTTTTCTATAGTTATGGAAAGAAATGAATTACTGACAATTTAGTTGTTATTCTTAAAAAAAACTGAATTCAAAAGTTGTTTAGAAATGGATAAAGCACTACAATAGGAGGCTGTCTTTTGCCTTTACTGTAAAAACTAATCCTGGAAATAAAAGTGGATGTTCTGCCTTATAATCAGGGAATTAGTTGTTCATGTTAGTTCTAGCATTAACTAGTGTCTCTTGTTCATTCTTCAAAACTGAACTATAAATGGATTAAAAAAACCATATAAGGTAAAATGATATGAATAATAAAAATGATAGGTTGTATAGATTGTTTATCAGTGCTTAAAACCGTACAATGTGGTAGAAAAAACTCAACAAAAAAATAACTTTTTAAAGCTGTATGAACAGAATTTATAACAGAAATGATGCGCAGTAACACCACATTAAATACGTACATCTATAGACAAAAAGAATGACAGGTCATCTAGGTGCTGTTTGTAGCTGTTTAAATGTCATTTATAACAAAATGTCATGGTTGTTTAGCTGTTCAGTGCGTTCACAGTCACTCAGCAACATTAATTGTAGGTATAAACATATAAGAAATTAAAATTAATTGGATAAAAAAGGAGAGGGATAGAAAACCTCAGTTTCAATGGTGAGCCAACAGTTTATAGCTACTCTTTTACATGTCATAACAAGAAAACAATTGATTTGTAAATGTTTTACACACACACACACACACACACACACACACACACACACACACATATATATATATATATATATATATATATATATATATATATATATATATATATATATATATATATATACAGTATGTATATGTAATTTCTAAAATATTTTGCAATTTCTTGGCTAAAACCAATAATGTATTTGCAAGCCATACGTTCTCCAGGACACAACTGTCACTGTTGTTGTTTCCATTGTTGTTAGAAATAACAGTCTAAATATTGCAGTGCAACATTAAATATCCATAATGGACCCTTTGCATTCAGCACATGACCATATGTTCTACCTACAAACTTGTTCTCATCTTTCCCATGTGCATGTTTGAATTAATTGGCTTTGGTCATGCCAGCAATAACACTTAAAGACATAATGTCAGAATGAATCCAAAACAGTACTGTGCAATTTGTTAAAGGTGTAATATATTTAACACTAGTTGAGTATAAAACTACATCAGCAACTCATCAGAGTTTTTCAAACTCAAGTATAATTGTGCCCAGTGGGATTAAATTGGTAAAGCTCCACCTGCTCTAGCGTGTTTAAGTAGAAACAAAGGCAAGCATTGACATGCTCTTTGCATCCATCTATCTATCTATCTATCTATCTATCTATCTATCTATCTATCTATCTATCTATCTATCTATCTATCTATCTATCTATCTATCTATCTATCTATCTATAAATGTATCCGTGCTATTATAATTAGGTGTTAACACGAAATGTGTCAAGCATGAAATATAATATCATCAACAATGACACTTATTCTCTACCATTCTTTATATGTTACTCATTTGTTCATGTTTAGTTTTCATCCTTGGTCAGGTTGTTCATCGTGCACCTCTTTATTCTTGTGTTCAGTTGTTGCATATTGTTGCTTTGCTTGCACATTGTGTTTGTGTGTGTTCATTGTTGCATATGTGTCTGCTTTTCCTTTGCACTTTTTCATTAGGACTCCATCAGCTGTTCAACACTGTAATGCTCTGACAGAGTTTCTACACACAGCCATCGAGATGAATGTGAATAGCTTATTAAACAAATGGAGTAAGTAATAAATGCTTGAATTGCTCCCAGTTATAGGTGATTGCTGATCAGTTTGATTTGAGGCCTTGTATGAAAGGCAGCTGTAATCATGCTAATTTTCTCAATGATGCATACTTGGCTAATCACTGGTGCACCATTAATAGCATTTGTATATTTAATATGACAAATAGGAAAATTAGTTTTGTGTAAATACATTAGATGAGTTCCTTCCTGTCCTAATACAATAGTAAAACCCTGTGATACCAAATTAGTAAAACCTTGGCCACTGTCTAAAATCTTACAAATTATACTTTATATAAACTATAATAGAATATTTGTCATACAAATGCAATAAAAGTCTGCATTCTGATTGGACAGACGATGGACACTTAACAATCGCAGAGGGTTTTTACCACCCGGAAAATGATTCCCTTCCAATTAGAATATGTTTTTTTTTTTTTTTCTTTTAAAGAAAACATAATTTGTCAACAAAATTCTTATTAAAATATTGTGGCTTTTATCAATTTTATTTCTACTTTTATTAAATGTATTCATTGCACATTCACTTAAAAGGTGATTCTGGGATAAACATATCTGTACAATACACAGTATACAATATCATGTGTTTGTGCATGTGCATAGACAGAAGAGGTGACATTCTGGCGTGGGACACGTAAGAACACAGTCTGCACTGTTGACTTCTAATGTTACACGGAAGTGTTGCCTCAGTAGGTTTGCAGCCATCATGTCCTGTGTGGTTTGTCACCTATATTACATTTAAAGGGCCAGGCATATTGCTGGCACACTGCTGTTGATGGAAACATAGCATTTAAGAGAAATTGAATAGATGTACAAGCAAAGGACCATACCTGCTACTGTAGTGCAAGATATAAAACAGAAATATCAGTGGGATGTATTATCAGATTCAGACAGCAGGGACTGTGGGGAAAAAAACACCATTGAAAAATCAACTTTGCTTAATGGACTATAATGAGTCTTTGTGTAATCCTATCACTATTTGTGCTCTTCCTAGTTATTGAATAAATTCATGTTTTATGTTTGCAAATCTATACAGATCTATGAATCTATGAATTGCTTAATGGTTAATGCTAAAACGCTGTTGAGTTTTTAAATCTGATAAAAATTCATAATGTGTTTGACTGAATCAAATTACAGGTATCGATTCGCTCATTCGAATACATTAACATTTTTTATACTAAAAGCTTTTTCAGATGCACCTGCAATCCAGACACTTGATGAAATATAAACCTAGTAATAAAAAAAAATGTGTTTATCACATCACAAGATATTGTGAACATGAGTTATTGCCACCCTGAAGCCGATTATTTTTCCAAACAACATGTCCTGAAATTAAACATAAATATGTGTTATGTAACATTTGATATGGTGATGTTTTCTGCAAGCAGACATCTATTAACATTTATGGAACCATTTCCTTTTCAATAGAAGCACAACGCACTCTTATTAAATTAAAAGAGAATCACTTTATTGCTGTTATAACAAAAGTGATAACGTCTACTAACTTGTTTCATGGTTGTTCCACCACTTTAAATAGATTAAAAGTATAATGTCATTGTTTAATAAACATTTTTTTTTTAAGAAAATGTACAAAATTTCTGTATTGTATGAAAAAGGAAACACTTTAGGGTGTGCTTTTATTAAAAAAAAATCAAAATTGTGTCTGTAATCTCAGATTAGATTGCTTTCCTGTAATAGCACTTCACCAAGTGTTTTATTCTACAATGCTGGTAGTGCATATAATCAAGACTTTTGATTATATCGAAAATATTGAAAATAGTATGGTAAATAATGTTTTTTTTGCTCTGTGATGGGAGCACATGTTTTTATTATTATTATTTTTAATGATCAGGACCAATGAATAGCAACTTCATTTAGTACACATCCTGTACACAACCGTGACCCCTAACCCACACACTCCTCAGTCCTCTCTCAATCGTTCTCAACATCTCTCTATTTGTTTGCTCGAGCTCTTAATTAATGATGGCGAATTCCTGTAGTAAGCAAGGCGTATTTCAGTCGTCTGTGTGTGAGAACCTCCCTGTCTGTATCCTGCACAGTACTTTAGCATTAGGCAGGAAAGTACACTGTGCCACTTCCCCTTTCCTCACCCCACACACACACACACACACACACACACACACACACACACACACACACACACACACAACCATATTCCTGTATAAGGACTGACCTCTAAACTGTTTTGTGTTCATTCTCTCATTGCCAAATCCTTGGACTTGTCAAGGTTTGGCAAATACACCTTTAATTTCATTACACAGAAAACAGGTGATAAGCCTATATTTCAGCTCTTGAATTCATTGTACAACATGATCCAAAAGACTGTCCAATACTTAAAAACTACATAATAGTGCATTGTATTATGAGATTAAAGTGTTGAAATAAAGTGTACTGCGTCATAATAAAGCACAAGGTGTGCATAGAGGAATGCTTTCTCTTTTTGTCTGTAACAGGAAGACTCACAAGTTCCCAATGATACTACTTCACCTTTTTTAGTTCGCATTTCTAGTTCACTAACACTCATTCGTAAGCATGCAGAAGTGTAATACCGTTCAGGTCTGTTGTAATCGCACGTCATTGTGCGACCTTTTCCCATCTTCGGCCTCGTTCCAGTTCCACAAACGCGGCCTGACTCTCAGAAACAGAAAGCATTCAGCACACCATTGATCCCTAGTGGGAAATGTTTGGCAGCTTGTGCTGTTGTTAGAAAGACAGTCAGCTTTAAAAGGAGGCTTTGTGTTATTGGAATTGGAGAAATGCTTCAGTGTGTCGTTAAGAGCTGGCTGCTATAAATTCATCTGCAGATAAGAGCGCATTGAGGAAGTGCATGACGCACAAGTGTGTTAATTTAGTTGAAAAAGAGAGGAACTCGTAGGAATATTTTATATTTGATTCAACAGATATGAGCAGATATTAGAATTGATCATTTGAGCGAAATTGGTTATACATATCGATATGTGAAGATAAAGAATTTATGTGTTGAGCACATATTTACCCATTTATATGTTCATTGAATTATTTATTCTCAGTGCTTTATCAGGGTCTGGGTCAGGGTGATCCAAAGCCTTTGCCAAGAATGCTGGGTGTAAGGAAGGTACAGTATACACCCTTGATGGGATGCTAGCCCATCACCATGGGCCAAATTACAAAAGACCAAAGAGACCAAATTACATACTTTTACACATAGCTTAGCCAATCGACTCAACCAGTGTGCTTTGGAGGGTGGTAATAAACCATATATCTTGGTTTTATTAGTACAAGCTTTGACTGAATGAAAATTAAAACTTTGATACTTAAACCTTCCTGTAGTCTAGCTGTAACAAATGGCAACTCGTATACAAAAAGTTTCCTTTTAGCTTTATGTAAAAACTACATAACTGCTGTTTAGTTTTAGTAAATGTCTGTAACTAAACCTGCTATTCCAATCTCTCTGCATTTCACTAATTTATTGACACATTCAATAAATCAATTTATTAGTCACGGGAACTCTCAATTAATCCAGATTCTTTCCAGATTTAGTCATTGATTTTATACTCCTGGTTCTACAAAATCTTGACATTTGCTGCCTTTATATTAAAAATTATTTTTTTACTAGATTTTTTAACTTTTTAGCTTAATCTTTTACTTGATTGCCAACTTTTACCTGTTCCTACCATATGCCTTTTGATTTCTCTTGTTTTTTTTCTTTTTTGGTTTTGTTTTTTTCTGGTTTGAATGACTTTATTGTACATTTATTCGTCAATCACTGTGCATCAATATTAGTTCATATCTAACCAAATAGTAGCACCACAGGAGCAGATGTTTGATTTGAGGACATGCTGTTTCGAAAATGAACCCTAATGGTGATAATGATAACTCGTGTTCACATCAGACCACGATACACTAACACGCTGTTCATTATTTTCCCATAAGCATAAAATTATTTTCTACCCTGCAAAATAGCATCGATTCTAGATTTTGTCTAGGAGCAGCTGTGTGATGTAAACAGAGAAACAGAAGTTTGTTACAGATGTTAGGAATGTCATGTTGCCCACTGGTTTGCCCTTTTCCATAGCGAAGTAGTGGGAGAAAATGTGAGGGGGAGAGCATTGAGCCATTAGCCAAAGTTTTCGCATTGGGCCAAAACACCACCATACAAATCCGATATCAATTTATATATAAACTTTTTAGTTACCTAATAATGGTTACAGTAATAAAAAGAATAGAGCGAAATAAATCGTTTCGGTCTCATCTTATTTAAATAGAAAATTAATTTACATATTTACATTAAACCTAACCCTATTTTATATATATACTGACAACAGTATATGTATATATTGACAATAAACTAGACTCCTATTAGATGTTCATTTTAATGTTTTCCATCTTTTCTTGATCTATTATTTTATTAGTCATTTAGTCATTCAGTCTCTATCTTCATGTTTCATTTGACAGCAAAGAAAGAACAGAATATGCAGTCCTTATTTTCTATGCAAAGATCCATAAAACCTGCAGGTTATATTGAATTGAAAATTCAGTCCAGAAAATTATTGATGGTTATCTAATACAGTGTATACAATAAATGCTGTGACTATATGTACTGAACATTATTAGAATTGTTATAAAATAAAAAAATCACAACCAAAATTAAAAGTCTCATTAAATCACTATAAAAGGAAACTCACATCTGCTGTTGAAGGATAATCACTTAAATAAAAAAAAAAACAACACAATCTTGTATGAACATGTAATCATGAATGCATGATGTGTAACAACTATTTCAAGCAAACGCAACTCTTTTAAACAAACATTTGTTACTGGAGCTGGTGGAGAAATGACGCTGTTTCATTGTCAGTCTTCTCTCAGCATGAGTTACTGGAATGTCAATGTTGTGTACTGACGCATTATTACCTCTCGGGGCTCTGTGAAATCCGCACATCTTTCGCAAGTCACAATGCTTTTACATGACTGGACTCTAAAAGTTATGCAGGTCTGCTGTCTATTTTTTTACTTCTTCTTTCATTGTTTTTATCCTGAATGTAAAATGACGTCCTCACAGAAGGATAGAAACAACTAAAGAAGAAGTTCAAAAATAGACAGCAGACCTGCATAAAGTTTAGAGTCCAGTCATGTAAAAGCATTGCGACTTGAGAAAGATGTGCGGATTTCACAGAGCCCCAAAAGACAGTAAAGCTTTTACATGACTGGACTCTAAACTTTATGCAGGTCTGCTGTCTATTTATTAACGTTGGTTTTATCCATCAGTGAGGACGTAATTTAACATTCAGGGTAGAAAATAAGAATCATTTTAGAAAAAAATTAAGAACAACAGGTGGTGTGATGAGACCAATGTGAACTGGAGTTATACCGGCCAGCCTGAAGACGATTCTTTTCCAAACAGCATGTCCTAAAATGTTATGTAAGAACAAATTTCCAGAATCAACATTTTATAATTTTTTTAACAACATGCTATAAATTTTGTACTAAGCAGTCATTTCCTTTTTTACGATTTTTTTTTTTAAGTAAATAAAAAAAAATGCAGGAACCCTTTTCTTTGTTTGAAAAAATTACAGCTCTAATGGTTAAGTACCAACACTGGAGACTCCTTTAAAAAGACAGTGAATAATCAGATTATAGTTCACCATGTTATCATGTCACTAAGATATGTTTCTGCAGACATACACAGAATAACAACGAGCTGTGACTATATAAAGCTAGACAGCACATTGACACCATGCCTCCTGGTGATATATGATAAATCACACTTCACATTGAACTGCCAACTCAGGGAATTTTTCCTTACCATTGTTGCCAGTGGCTTGTTTAAATGGGGGTTTAAACTTATAGGCATTAACATATACTCTACATAAAAATTTTATAATCTATTTATCTCAGTAAAGCTTCTTTGAGACAAATGTCAATTGTTAAAAGCGAAATTTAATTGATCTAAATGGAATTTGTACAGATAGACATTTTAGCAACCCTGCATGAAGAAGTTATTTTGTGGTTAGAGTAACTGTGGTTTCAGAGCAGAAGCCGGCAGCTCACTGCACTGGAATTTACTCACTTGTGTGTAACTTCTAGCTGTGTAGATTCTGTCATCACCCTGCAGAAAGGTTGAGGTAAAAAAACTCATCAGAAAACATAATGCTGTGGACTGACACACTGATCACATTACATGTTGATACAAAACCTTTTCTTCTTCAGGAAGCTGTTATTTGTGTTTCAGAAACTGCAAGGTGTTGGGATAATAATGTGCTGTACTTAAATAAAGTGCATTGAGTGCAACCTAGTGCAAACGGTGCAGACTAAAAACAGTACAGACAGACAGGCAACACAAGACAACACAAGACAGTGTGGGACAATACACATAACATAACATAACATAACATAAGACAGCACCAACCAGTAAACCTACTGTATACTCTAAATATACAGTACTGTGCATAGAGGACAATAAAGACTATAAATGAGAGTATATGTAAACAAACACAAGGCAGTGCAAAAACAAACAGTCAGGCTAAATACGGTAAAAAACACCATTTTAATATAACTTCAATATAACTTCTGATTGAAAAAATGTCTTGTATGTACATAGAGCCTGTACTGCAAAGGGAACATTAGTGCAAGTGGGTACAAGGAACTCCTTGTTAGCTTATTATTAGCTGTGTGTTTTGTTTTGTTTTTTTACAATTCTGGCATGTCTGTCTGTGGGTGGGTTTGTGCTGAGAGACATGAGAAAGTGAGAAAGAGAGACATGTAGACAAACAGAAAGATAGACAGAAAAACAGAGATGAAATGGCTGAGGGGAAAGTGGAGGAGAGATAAGAAAAAAGAGACAGTGAGAGAAACAGAGATGCAGAGACAGACATCAGAGAGCGACAAGATAAAGAAAGAGAAGGAGAAAAAAAAATATATATATATATATATATAGAGAGAGAGAGAGAGAGAGAGAGAGAGAGAGAGTCCAACAGACAGACAGAAAGACTGTCAAAGAGAAAAGTAAGCAAAACGACAGCAAGAGAAACAGATATAGACAGACAGGTAGAAGACAGTCCAGTGTCAGTGATGTATATTTATTATTGTGTGTGTGTGTGTGTGTGTGTGTGTGTGTGTGTGTGTGTGTGTGCACTACTTCCATGATTATCATTTGTCCACAAACACAAAACCAGGCCAAGTGTTTAAGAGGGCCAGTCCATAGTTTCCTTATTTGCACTAAAGACTCCAGCCTTGGAACTCATACCACCCGCAAGATAAACTCCTCCACGAACCAGCACTATCCTCCCAATCACCATGAGTAATACTGAGAATTCAAGATTGAGTGAAAATTTTATCCACACACTCAAACAAACATGCTGTGGTACCATCTGGTGTGAGTTGTAAATTTGAACGCTTGTGACCAAAAGTGTACTTTACATTATTCTTCTTTGAGAGTAAATAAAGTCTATCAGCCAAAAATGTCTGTGAGTGAGTGTCAGAGCTGTGCTAAGACAGTGAAAGACTGTATTTTAAATGCCAAATTCATTCAAAATTACTTTGCTTTGTAAATAGGATTTTAAGGCTGTGTAAAGAGTGTGTAGATTTGAGCTTGGCACATTTTGAGTTTTGATTTTATGAACTCTGTACACCACTTGGACTAATCAATTATATATAAAGGAAAAGGCCACACTGAAATTGTTGCATGTTGCATGTTGCAACAGTAGTCTTTAGTGGCATTGCAAACACCCTGGGAAAAGCACAATTTCTTTTCTTTAGTGTACACACAATGGCTGTTGGGCAAATCATGGTTTCTTCATCTCTAACTAAAGACAGCAATGCATCAGTGTTTTAGTCTTTCAGACGGTCTAGTTTTCTCATTTCCTCACTTAGACATCCTACTCATCTTAACCTTATCTGGTAATCACTACTGTAGCAGTGTCTCGCACTGACCTCAAAGCAGCAGACAACAGTTACTCTCTCACAGCCATAATGAAAATATTGCTTAGCATTATTGTGTTTCCTTTTATACATTCAAGCCATATCAGTCATGCAGGTCTACATGTGACCCCTCTCTTCACCTTTGACTGTTTTTGTATTGTGATAAAAATGGCATCAAATTTGAACTTGCTCAGAGCACTGCTCTTTACCGGACTTGATTATCACTGATAAAAACAAAAAGATAATGAAGCACTTCTGACATTAAAATCAAGCTTTTGTGCCAGTTCTCTTTCATCTGCCCACCTACAGTGCATCCGGAAAATTTCCAGCACTTAATTCTTTTCACATAATTCTACAAACAATACCAAATAATGACTACGTGAAACAAGTTTCTTTTAATTTCTTAAAAATAAATAAAGAAAAGTAAATAAATCACATGAACATAAGTATTCACCGCCTTTGCCATGACACTCAAAATTAAGCACAGGTGCATCTTGTTTCCACTGATCATCCTTATGATGTTTCTACAACTTGATTCAGTTGATTGGACACGATTTGGAAAGGCACACTTATCTATTTGAGGTCCCACAGTAATAGTGCATGTCAGAGCATAAACCAAGCCATGAAGTCCAAGCAATTGTCTGTAGACCCCAGAGACAGGATTGTATCGAGGCACAGATCTGGGGAAGAAAAGTTTCTGCAGTGGCCTCCATCATCCATAAATGTTTGGAACCACACGGACTCTTCCTTGAGCGGGCCGCCCGACCAAACGAGCGATCGGGGAAGAAGCGCCTTGGTCAAAAGTCAGTAAAAGTCACATGACAGCCCACCAGGAGTTTGCCAAAAGGCACCTGAAGGAATTTCAGACCATGAGAAACACAGTTGAACTCTTTGACCTGAATGTCAAGTGTCATGTCTGGAGGAAACCAGGCACTGCTCATCACCTGGCCAATACCACTCAGAATGGTGGTGGCAGCATCATGTTGTGGGGATGCTTTTTATATTGCAGGAACTGAGATACTAGTCAGGATTGAGGGAAGGATGAATGCAGCAATCTACAAAGACATCCTTAATGAAAACCTGCTTCAGAGCACTCTGGATCTCAGACTGGGGCGACAGTTCATCTTCCAACAGGAAAACGACCCTAAGCACACAGCCAAGATAACAAAAGAATGGCTACAGAACGGCTCTGTGAATGGAGTAGAGCTGTAACATAACAAAATGTAAAGTGCTGTGAATACTTTCTAGACACACTGTACATAAGTGAAGTGTCTGTGTGTCGATTATAATGAACTGTCCAGATCAAGCTACAGGTTTGCTTTGATAATATGCTGCTTATTCAGGCTTGTGTTTTGATATGAAGTGCTTTAGATGTTATAGAGTAGTTCACAAAGAAAAGCTCAAATATTAGTTGAAAACGACATGTGGGTTTTGCCATCATCAATTAGCACCCCAAATAGCAACTTCATTCATAAGCAAAAACTTAATCTCTGTCCTGGCCTGCTGATGTGTTATGGCCTTGGAAAACAATTAAAATGGTGAAACATGACAAATGTATATACAAAAATATTGGGACAACTGACTGTTCAAGACATATGTGGTTCTTGGGTTATAATAAAGTTGGAGGCATGCAATTGTATAGGATTTCTCTGGATGCGGTACTGTAGCTTAAAATTTCCCTTCACTTAAAGTTGGAATTCTGATAGGTATATGATATGCATATGTATGATATTCCAAATCATTGAGTTGAGGTCAAAGCTCAAAAATATATATATTTTTTTACTTTTTTTTATGTGTGTGTGTGAATGCACTAAAAAGATTTACATTCTGACCAATCAGAATAAAGAATTCAGCAGCACATATTGAAGATTAAAAAAGTTGACTTTATCCTCAACTTTATTTATAGACTGCCTGTTTTGCCTGAATATAAAACTTAATAAACATTATTTTGGGAGAAAATTCGGTATTGATGTTTTATTAGAATAAAGCTCTCAAAGTACACGGTATTATACGAAAAGCCCAATGCCAGTCAAAACCAGCACACACCTGGATGGCTTTTTTAAATTTAATTATTTTTTTCGTTGTGTCTTTGTGCCATGTACAGGTTTAATATTTTCTTTACAACATTTGTGTTGTAGCTCAGATCCACAGGATGTGTGAAGTGGATGTGCCGTCTGAGCCGAGCAGTCCTACACTGTACAGCGAGTCATCAGATGCATACTACCACGTCGACCGCTGGCAGAAGCTGCGCACAGCTGTGAGGAAACTCGAGTTCTGGGAGAATTTTAGCCATGAACTTATTGGGAGTGGCTTCTTCTCCAAAGTCTATAAGGTAAGAAGATGCTGCTTGTCATAGGTGTTGGGATGTCTGGTGGAAACTCTCTCAGAAAGTATACAAACACTTTGTTACTGTACTTAAGTAGATTTTTCGGGTATCAGTACTTTATTTTATTATTTGTTTTTTTTATTTTCACTCATTACTTTTTTATACAAATATCTGCACTTTCTACTTCTTACATTTTTTAACCATTCTGGCTACTTTAGTTTTAATCTATTTGGTGATATGATTAATTCTTTTTTCTTCATTAAGTGCATTTTTCAGGCCATCAACATTTTCAATCTACCACTAGTGTACCATTTCCTGGCTATATACCGTATATATATATATATATATATATATATATATATATATATATATATATATATATATATATATATATATATATATATGTGTGTGTGTGTGTGTGTGTGTTTGTACGTCTGTGTGTATATATGCTGCTAAAAGAAATATTCAGTATGTTATTTGTTTAGACATCTTTCTTTTTAAAATCTGTTTACATTTATGCATATATTATTTGTTAAAGAAATTGTGACACTTTCTGACCAATCAGAATACAGAATTCAAAATGACTATTAGTTGAAGATTGAAGGATTATATTTTAAAGATTTATAAAAAAAAAAACCCAAATGAAATAAATTCAGATACAAATACATTTAAAATGATCAATTAGGCTTATGTATACATTGTGTTATTTATATCCTAATGTCCTGGTATTGTTTGTCCTTCCTTTCAGGTGATGCACAACACCACGCGCAAGGTAATGGTGGTAAAGATCTATAAAAATGATGTGGATCAGGACAGCATCGTCCGAGAAATCAGCCTCTTACAGAAACTTTCCCACCCCAACATTGTCAGGTAAGTGTTCCTTAAATGTGCCATTAATGTTTTATACACCAGGTGATATGAGCAACTAGACCATTCCTGATTTCATCAGGATTTCATCTAATAATACAATACATTTTTTGTGGGGGGGTGAGTTTAATCATAAGCCAGTAAAGAAGGACACAATAATGCTTTTTTCCATCTTACTTGGTTGACTCTGCATTACTGATATTTGTGAGCAAACAAAGCCTGTGACGTTCAACGCTGCCGGAATTGAGTCAGAGCCGGCTTAACATTATGGGCAATTTTATTTGTCTAAGCAATCTCAGAGTGTTTTTTGTTCCTGTTCGTTATGAAAGCACAAGACTCTTATCAAACTGTATCCCAGCTCTGTGTCCAGGAGTACTTTACACAATGTTTATCAGGCAGTTGATTTATCATGGAGCTTACTAGAAGCAGATTTGGCTGCATTAGAGCTTTTGCTGCACATAAACATTTAAGGAATGAAACATTTTCGTTTTAATACACACTACAATTGCTTTGACTCTAACAACTGTACTGTACACCTGTTACTTCATGCAATAATCACAATGGCCAGTCATGTGGCAGCACCACAATGCATATAGAAAATCGAAATCTCGTTGACCTTGACCATGGCATGGCTGCTGATGCCAGACATTCTGGTGCAGGGGTTTCAAAAACTGCTGATCTGCTGGGATTTTCACAAACAACAGTCTCGCAAGTTTACACAGTATGGTGGTAGAAACAAATAAAAAATATCTAGTGAGCAGCAGTTCTGTGGCTTGGTGATGATTGGAAGAGGTGATGCATTTCTTTTTTATTTAATCGTAATCTGTTCAGCTTTGGTAAACCAAAGTGTTCCCACTGTAACTGGGGCCTAATACATACTTCTCTATTGTTGAAACCTACTTTGTTATGCTTTTTGATACTCTTTTCTGCTCAAGTTTGTAAAGAGTGGCTATTCAAGTCACTGTAGCTTCCCTAGCAGCTGCAGTAGCAGGTGTACAGGTTATGATTTTGAAACAGAGGAAGAGAGACAAAATTTTAAGCATAAAAATCGTCAGTGTCAGTGATCACATAGGGCACACATGATTACTTCTCCTTTTCTGTAACTGTTTTAGGTATCTTGGCATCTGTGTGAAAGAAGACAAGCTTTATCCTATTTTAGAGGTGAGGTCCATGTATCTATTTTACTATGTGTCAATTACCTATTTTGTCACCCCATGCATGTTGCATCCCCCACCCCTTTTCTCACTGTGACATTGCCATAGTATTTGTCATGTACCATGAAATATATAACAGGCCAAAGACCTGTTCGGCACTTGCATAATGTTAAATTGTAAAATTCAACCAATCACACACAATGTTACATTAAACAAAATATATAAAAAAATTATTTTAGTCAGGAAGTGGAGGGCAAATTTGGTGGGGTACATTGTAGCTCTGCTTCTTCTGCAATCTGGTGGCTTGATAAGCAATTTCTGGATATGTGATTTCTTCTAAAAATGCTTTGGGAACGAGTGTCCAATCGCTCCATACTGACCAGTTGCTGCTTAGTGTGTCTGAGCACAACCAGCATGCAGGACAGAGGAGCCGATGTCGAGGTCGTAGAACCTGACAAAGGTCAGCGGGGTGGACCAGCCCTCAGCGTTACAATGTCTTGGAGAGAAACTCCAATGGACCAGGCCGTAGAAGCTGCCATACCCTGGGTGGAATGAGCCTTGACTCCGAAGGGAGTGGGGAAGACCAGAGGACTCATAACATGAAGAATTGGCATCCACAATTCATCTGCTGATTGTCTGCTTATCAGCCAGAAAACCTTTCCTATGATGGCCATAGCAGACATATAGCTGCTCCGACTTCCTCCATGGACTCGTCCTGCGAGCACTCGACACAGTTGATTTTGCTTTTCCTGGTTGGGAGCTAGGAAAGGAGGAGGGCAAAATGCCTACAAAACGGCAGCTCTTGAGGGATGCCAGGGGCAAACTCCAGTAGAGACGGGGCCACGGAAAGAGCCTGTGGGTCCCCGACCCTCCCACGAAAGGAAAATGCTAGAAGAAAGGCGGTCTTAACTGACAGATACCTTAGGGCCACCTCGGCCAAAGGCTCGAAGGGGGGCTCAGATAAAGCCTGTCTGGGTCATATCCCGGGCCTCAGCCTCCGGATGCCACGTAGGAAACGTGTCACTAGGGGGGTGTTTCCCCAGCAAGTGGCGAGGTACAATATGCCGCGATAGCAGACACGTAAACCTTCAGGGTTGACCGAGCCAATTCTGTGGCAAACTGTTCCTGCAAGAACTCCAGAACTGGACCAACCGGGCAGTTGACTGGGTCCAACAGATGCCATTTAGCGGCATACAACCTCCTTGTGGAGGGAGCTCTGGAATAGAGGATGGTTTCTACTACCCCAGTAGAGAGAGCAGCTGCTATGAACTGCACCACCTCAGGGAGAAATTCCCAAGGAGGTCCCTCAAGGAGGGACATCAGGTCTGTAAACCACAGTCTGCCCGGCCAATGAGGTGCCATAAGGAGGAGACAAGCTCCTTCCTGGCGGATTCTGTCCAGAACTCTCGGGAGTAGGGGGCAAGTATTACAGGCTTACAGACTTACAGAAAGGCTTACAGACGTAGCCTCAGCCACGTCTGCACCATAGCATCCAGCCCCAGTGGGGCTGGGTGAGAAAGAGAGAGAGAACCAGAGGGGACAGTGCGTGATTATGTTGGAAAATTGCTATTCGGCTCAGTTCCTGGAGGAAGGGCATCAGGTTCTGCTTCAGAATGTCACAGTATATGTTGGAATCCATGTTTCCCTCAATAAACCGCAGTTCCCCAGTACTTATGCAGCCCCAGACCATGATGTTTAACTGTAGGCAAGACAGAATTTTCTTGATGCTCTTTACCAGGGCGTCACCACACATGCTTGACACCATCTGAGCCAAACACGTTTATCTTAGTCTCATTAGACCACAGGACATGGTTCCAGTAATTCATGCTCTTGAAGAGGTTGTCTTTAGCAAATTGTTTGCTGGATTTCTTCTGGGATGACGGCCATGCAAACCGACCTATTGAAGTGTGCGGCGTATGATCTAAGCATTAAGAAGAGGACCTTCCGCTTCTGCAACCTATAAAGCAATGCTGGTAGCACTTATTTTTTGAAAACAGCTTCTGCACCTGATGCACAGCAAGAGTACAACTCTAAAGTATCATTTCTATAGTATTATCCCTTGAGAAAATATACTAAAATGGTTGCTAAAATGTGAGGGTGTTCTTACTTT
The DNA here is from genome assembly GCF_014805685.1 of Silurus meridionalis. NCBI lineage: Eukaryota > Metazoa > Chordata > Actinopteri > Siluriformes > Siluridae > Silurus > Silurus meridionalis. Next base: position 13,329,670 of record NC_060910.1, on the reverse strand, counting down.
TGTGAGATACTGTATATGCCAAAATTGACTGTTTTTCTGTTACAGGTTATTAGCCTTAAGCATGTGATTAATACTACATGTGATTAACAACTTATTTTTACGGCATGGGATTTAATATTCTAATGTTTGTCTGCCTTGATCTGTGTCTAGTATGTTAGCGGTGGCTGTCTGGAGGAATTGCTAGCTCGGAAAGATGTTCCTCTGTGCTGGAGGGAGAAAGTGGACCTGGCCTCAGACATCACCAAAGGAATGATTTACCTCCACTACAAGAACATCTACCACAGAGATCTCAACTCTAAGGCAAGCCTTAGAACAAAGAATGCTTCTTGTTTTTCTTCTCTTTACATATATTTTTCTTGATCTTTGTTGTTGCCCAGCACTAGAGATGCAGTAATGTGGTGTGTGTTTGTGTGTGTGTGTGTATGTGTGTGTGTGTGTGTGTGTGTGTGTGTGTGTGTGTGTGTGTGTGTGTGTGTGTGTGTAGCTGATGGCCATTAGTTGCCAGGATTCCCACTAGTGCTCACCAAGCCTCTAGTGATGAGCTGCAAAGCTAAAGCAGCAAGGCTAGGTCATTCTTATGCTAATACCCTCACTCCCACTCTTAGACACTCACTCACACTCTCTCTCTCTCTCTCTCTCTCTCTCTCTCTCTCTCTCTCTCTCTCTTAAGCTCTCTTACTCACTCACTAACACACACACACACACACACACACACACACACACACAGCCGTTCCCACATCATCTATAAATGCATGAAGCTTGCTGAGTGTAGAGTCCAGCCTCATGCACCAACCCACTCTTTTTTTATGTTTACGTTGCCCTCGGGTGAGATCAGCAACCCATTTGTTAGCCATTTAGATAAGAACAATTGGGTGCTGGGGAACAAAACTATGCACAAAGCTTGCACACAGAGCTATGCCGTCCCAGCACACTAGCTAAACACAATGAACAGTCTCCTTTCACACACAGCGGCACTGTGCAGTTGCATAAACTTGTGCCAGTTTGTGAAATGCATGGACTCTGTTTTCCCATGTTATCACAATTGTGATAAGAAAATGTATTGTACAATAGCACACAGGCTTAATGGCTGAGTTTTGGAGTGACTGACATTAATATTTCCAAAGTTGTAATTTGCACTGTAATAAAAGGTAAACAGTTTGCGAAATCAGGAAACTATGGCTGGCAAGACTAGCTGTTTCAAATAGTATATATATTTAAAATAATTTTAAACAAGCAACACTAAAATAATTTTATTTTAAACCTGCAGAAAATCTAGTGCCTATATGGAAAAGCATTATACAACTCCAAAATGGTTATTTGTTGTACAGCCTTAAATCAAAAACCATTCCAAAAAATCCTTGACCCAGTTTTTTATTAACAAATTTTGCCTTCATCATACCAATGGGAAAAAAAAAACACTTCTGAATATTAATTTAAAAAACTTGAAAAAAGAATTAAGAATTAGTCCCCTGATTTAATACTTTGTAGAGTTAAATCTTGCTTTAATTTCAGCCATTAAACTTTTTGGATATGCCTGTACTAGCTTTGCACACCAAACTGGATAATACTTGTTCAATTTTTTTTGCAAAATTGCTCAAGTTTAGTCAAATTCTTTGGTTAGCAGCAACGGATTGTTCAAGAACTTACACAAGTTAAGTAGGGGCTCTGACTTGACCACTAAACATTCACTTTCCTATCCTTAAGTTATTGCTTTATTCTTTTGGCAGTATGCTTAGGATCATTTGTCAGGTCACTGAAAGGGTGAATGACCTGCACATCTTCAGCGCTATAGCTTTGGAGTTATTGACCGTTATTGATCTCCCCACCAAATTAAAAAAACCTTACAACATAATGCTGCCACCCCCATGCTTCACAGTAGGTATGGTGTCTTTTGGGTGGTGTGCTGTGTTTGCTTTTGGTCAAACCTAGTGCTTGGGGTTTAGTCTATAAAGGTCTATTTTTGACCATTAAACCATTGCACCTTTTGCCAGATGGCATCAGAGTCTTCCAGGTGTGTTTTTGCATTGCGCAAACGAATGTGGAACATTTACAGGAAAGGTTTTTTACATACCACCCTGATAGTTAAAAGCCTATGAAATCTTTTTGTAGTCTTTAACTAACTTGTACCTTTAAATAGCTTTATCCTGGAGTCCTTTTGAAAGCACTTGGTAATTTATTTTCAGTACCATGCACTACTAAAAATAGAATCGCTAAATCAACAGCTGGTTATATTAATCATCTGGAAGGAAGCATACAGTATGTTGCTCTAAAACCTATATACATTTTAGCATTGATGGTGCCTTTCCAGATGTGCAAGCTGCCCATTCTATAGGCACCAATGCACCCTCATACAGTCAGAGATGCAGGCTGATGAGGGCTGATGATAAGCCAGATGATCCCTCTCCTCTTTATTCCAGAAGGTGCAGCCTCCATGATTTCCAAAAAGAATTTAAAATTTAGATTCGTCTGACCAAAGAACAGTTTTACACTTTGATTTAGTTTATCTTAAACTATATATTGCCCAGATAGATGTGATGTTTCTGGATTATGTTCACATATGGCTTCTAATTCACAGAAGAAGAGGAAATTTTATCGAAATTCTTTTGCAGATTGGTGACCGCTTGCTCAGCTTTACTTTTGATTCTTCTGGGTTCTTCCTCTCTAATACGCACTTTTTAAACCAAATCCTTTTCATACCCAAACATTTTGCAAATTAACCTACTGTAATTAGTTGCAAAATGTTCCTTCAACTGTTTGCATTTGGTAGCACATACTTTGCCAGTTTCTGTTGCACCATTCCAATACTTTTGAGACATGTTGCAGATTGAGAAATAGCTTTCACTTGTGGATAAACTTCAGCCTGTTAACTTTGAATTCAAAACAAATGTTTCTTTGTATCGTACTATTATAGTGACTCTTGCATTTTTGTTCACTTACTGTTTTTTCCCCCACTATTCTGTGCTTGATATTGCTGAGCATTACGTAAATCTTTGGCAAAGTCTCCTGCTAAATTTAGCACTTGGGAGCCTATAGGCCAGATTCCCAAAGTACTTACATAATCACAGGTAAGCTGTAAACACTAATCCAGACCAGATGTTGAACTCCATTTCTGGCCTGTTTACCAGCACCTGTTGCCCCCTAAAAACCACTTAGCCTACCTTAAATAGGACTGGAGTTCCCCACTGACTCATACCATTTTGACATTATTTAAGGTCATCAGGCTTAGAAAAAACATCACTACTGATCTTGAGTCAGAAATTTCAAATCAGTCATGCGTCTAGACAGGCCTTTAATAGAGCATGCAAGAAACATGGCTTAGATGGAGGCTGTTAATATGCCCCTGGGAAGCCCAGAAACATACAGGATACACAAGAGGGGTGATGGGTAATAAGACCCTGAGGAAGAATACAGGGTCAGGACTGAATAATTCATGCAGCTGTGAGAGTGATGATGGCAGTCTTCATTGAATCTGGCTGGCAGAGAGAATGCATAGGAGTTCTGTTATAGCTATTAGGTGATGCATTTCTCTCTTAGCTAGTACTTCTTGTTCTTTTAATGGTTTTTATTTAGAGTGCCAGGAAAATAACCTACATTTGATCATTTCTAATAAAATATCGAACCAAAAACGTGCCAGTTTAGTGCTCCAGATAGTCAGTTAAGCCTAAGGTAAGACAGTTTTGCACCTGCGATCATTTCTAATGAATTTAGATGGTCTGATAAACTAAAATAGAAATGAACTATTTGCCTAATTTTATAATTCATTAATACAGTCTTTCTCTCTCTTGAAAGCTTAGTAACTAACTAACTCCCCTATTATGACATCAGGCAAGCAGTAAAGGTGAAAACTAACATGTGCTTCCTTTGACACACTTGAACACTAGCCATGCTCCTCATTTTAAACTCTTGCTTTTGTTGCATTACAGTGCAGAGTAACACACTTAGAGGAATTAGAAGCCTGTTTAACTTACAGTTGAATGAATGGCTAGTGTTGCTCTGATTGACAAGGACAAGGGAGTATAATATCCCTTCTACTCAAAAAGTACACACAGTTTTGATCCCTTTCGTGCAAGCAATGGATCATGTAGATCATGTAGATCAGCTTTCTTTATTAGAAAACATAACACTGTGCTTCTATGTTGTATTTGTTTAAAGTACCTTATTTTAGGTAATGTATTAATAATTGACATTACATACTGCATATGTAAATGGCATGCATATAATACGACATGACGGTGTGTAAAGTGTAAAGTGGCCTGATGTAAAATTTTGTTTCTGTTAAGGCCATAGTATTATACACTATTTGTTGTTTAGATTGTTGTTGTGGTTGTGAGGGTGAGAATGTAAAGATAGGAAGTTGGCTTACACTGCCCTCTTCTGGCTTAAAAGTAGTGTTACACTTAAAATTCAAAGTGAGCAGGGAGTCTTTCGTGAATTACCTGGAATTTCCTGGTTAAAATGAATAAACCTTACAAATCTAAATTTACACATCACAGCCATCAGTAATTAACTATTTCTAATTCAAAGACATTCTATTTTAATATTTCAATATTTACTTTATTTCCTGCCATCTGAGACATGTTAAGTAAATTGTATTGAATATTTTCTCTATGCACAGCTTTGTTTAAATTGATTTGTCATTTGCTTTTCTATCACAGAACTGTTTGATAAGGGTGACTGCTCGTGGCAGAGAGGCTTTGGTCACAGACTTCGGTTTGGCCAGGGAAGTAGCCGAGCTTCCTGCCAAAGACCGAAAGTTGTCACTAGTCGGTTCAGCCTTCTGGATGGCACCAGAGATGTTGCGTGGTGAACCTTACGACCGCAAGGTGATGACAAATAAATATTCATGCAAATAAAACTTACATTTGTAACTTACAATTTTACAAAAACTTACAATTTATTGTCTCTGACATGCTTTTATTAAGGCTGATTTGGCTTTTTTTGCATTATAATTAGGTTGATGTGTTCTCCTTTGGGATAGTGCTGTGTGAAATCCTTGCAAGAATCCCAGCAGATCCAGAAATACTTCCAAGAACTCGGGTAAATGTATACATCAGAATATAAAACCATGGTCAAACAATATTAGGGTTTAAAAACTAGGGAAAAGTATTTATATTAATGCAAACCATTTTATATACAATTTTGATTGATATCTTATGCCTTTATTGCTGCATGTTCTTTTATATCATTTGTGTGTGTAATGTAGGACTATGGCTTGAACATCTCTGCTTTCAAGATGATGGTTACTGGTTGTCCACAGCGTTTACTTGACCTGGCAGCAAACTGTTGTTTGGTATGGACCTTAATAACACATCCATAAGCATTGCAAGAAGTTTTTATAAGGCAATACTAAAAAATTCAAGACTTACACTTCTCAAACTCGTCACAGCGCTTCATTTTATCCACATTTTGTTACATTACAGCCTTATTCCAAAAGAAATTAAATTCATTATTTTCCACAACATTCTATAAACAATACTCCATAATGACAACATGAAAAAAGTTTATTCGAAATCTTTGCAAATTTATAAAAAAGAATAAAAAAGAAAAAATCACATACATAAATATTCACAGCCTTTGCCATGACACTCACAAATTGAGCTCAGGTGCATCCCATTTCTACTGATTTTCTTAGAGATGTTTATACAACTTGATTGGAGTCCACCTGTGGTAAATTCAGTTAATTGGACATGATATGAAAAGGCACACACCTGTCTATATGAGATCCTACACTAAACAGTGCATGTCAGTGCACAAACCAAGCCATAAAGTCAAAGGAATTGTCTGTTGACCTCAGAGAGGATCGTATCAAGGCACAGATCTGGGGAAGGGTTAAGAAAGTGTGGCCTCCATCATCGATAAATAGAAGAAGTTTGGAACAAACAGGACTCTTCCTAGGTCCGAGCCACCCGGCCAAACTGAGTGAACGGAGGAAAAGGGCCTTAGTCAGGGAGGTGACCAAGAACCTGATGGTCACTCTGAAAGAGCTCCAGTGTTTCACTGTGGAGAGAGGAGAACCTTACAGAATAGCAAACATCTCTGCAGCACTCCACCAAACAGTCAAGTTTATTTCTATATTTTTTTCACAACAGACATTGTCTCAAAGCAGCTTTACAGAATTTAACAGTTAAGGTGAATCGTGTGTATTTATTTCTGATGAGCAGCCATGGTGCCTGTGGCAAGGAAAAACTCCCTTAGATATTATGAGGAACAAACCTTGAGAGGAACCAGACTCAAAAGAGGAACCATCCTCATTTGGGTGACATCAAGAGTGTGATTATAGTCTTTAAACAATACAGAACACTGGAGAGTGAGAACTAACATGAGCACTGGAGTGTAAGATTATGAGTAATGTACTTTCTACAGCCTTTTACAGTCATTTTAGATTATGGAACCATTTGAGATTATGAAAACAGGCCTGTATGGTAGTGGCCCAGCCAGACCCCAGACTTAAACCCGATTGAACTCTGGAGAGATCTGAAAATGGCAAAGATTTCAAGCAAACTTCTTTCACGATGTCATTATGGGTAATTGTTTGTCAATTTCTGAATATTTTCCGGCTGCACTGTACTTCAGTAAAGTACAGATAAAGCTACTTAAGTACTAAAATCAACAGTGGAGTGGTGTTTTATACTGTTTTTATGTACTGTAGCTCCATCCTTCTATTTTTCTGTGTCAGAGCACAAAGTTACAATTGTACCTCTGACACTTTCAAAGCTCTGACAATCGATACTCCTTCTAAAAAAAATGTAAAATTAACACCTCTGCAAAGAAATGTCAATATGTAAATAATTGAGCATTTAAAAAAAATATTATCAAGACCCTAAATCCTATTTAAAAAACATACTTGTGAACGTCTGTAACCCTGTTTCCCTTCGGGAATGAGACGCTGCGTTGAAACGCTTTGAGAACGCCCCTGAGTGTTTCGACGCATCGTTGAGGTACTGAATTTTGATTTAGTGCGATGCAAACAACTGTTCTAAATGACAATGTATTAACTGATTGTGTAATTTATAATAATTATAATGATTTGTTACCAAACATCCTCTATGTGCAGATTAGGCGCATTTTGTCATTGTGAGAAATCAAATCCCAGCTTCACCAAACTGCCAGGGCTTGAGCGAGGCCTTAAAACCTTAACTACTTAGTTGTATGAATGAGACAATTTGCTCTGGAAAAGGGCACTATAGGCACTCTATCAAGCCTTTTGTTTCTGTTTTATAAAAAACCAAAAGAAATCTTATAATGAGATTAGATGAGGATGGGTTCCCTCTGGAGTCTGGTTCCTCTCTAGGTTTCTTCCTTATGCCATATCGGGGAGTTTTTCCTTGCCAGTTGCCAACAGGGACAAACTTACACTTATAAAGAACAATCTTTTGCATGCTTTATCACCACATTATCTGTGTAAAGCTGCTTTGAGACACTGTTTATTGTTAAAAGCGCTGTACAAATAAAAATGAATTGATTTTAATTAAATAATCTTATAATCTCTAGTAAATATTGTGCAGATGTTATGCCTGAATCATCATACAGTCATCTCAAAAACAGTTGTTAGGCTCAGTAATTATAAAAGCAGCAGAATAAGAATTTCCTTTTATTTTCCTTTCCTCCACTATAGACATCACTTGTGCATATTGCTTGCATTTCTTAATATATTTGTCTGTCAAATCACTGATTCAGATAGAGGTGTTCCCGAGGCCATCATTCACCGAGGTCCTGGATGAACTGTCTGAGATCACAGAGACCCTGGAGCCGCCTACACACACAGATCTGACCACGGGCTGAGCTGTTTAACGTACACACCAGTCCTACAGAGATCTGAGCGTAAGAGCAAAATCTCTTGCAGCATCGCGCTGGACAGGAGGGAAAGAGACGGAGCTGTGAGCCAGACCAGCATTGTTGATGAAACAAAGACACACAAGTTCACACTGCTGACCTAATAGAGTTATGCAGAAATATCAGAGCTGCTGCTAAATACATCATTAGTTCATGGACAGCGTGTTGTAGTTTGGTCTTTTAGAGTTTAGAGTTTTTAGAGCCTTAACCAGTCACATTTTTGGGGAACTGCTGTGTTTCAAAGGTTTATATATTTATTGCAAAACAATGATGATGATAATGATGATGGTGAGCACGACGATGATATTTCTCTAGCGATTCAAGCTAAAATGGTGAATCTATGATATTTTTGTAAATTCTTGTACATAAGAAGTTGTCTATTTACACATTAGGTATTTTGTTACACAATCCTTCATATTGTATTTGTGTCTTGTTTATTGCCTTTTATTATAGTCTGCTTGCTGAGTGGTCTAAAATACTTTTTACATGGTATGAGATACATGTTGAGCTACAGTATTACTTAGTACAGGAAATATCCTGCTTTCTGAAGGGAAGACCTACACATAACCATCCTTTCCACCAGTGTTTCTGTTTTTCAACCATGGAGGTTCATTCAAGAATCATGAAAAAAAAAAGATCTAGATTTTCTGTCTTGATGTTTGTGTACAACCTTATTGATCATCTCAGCTCCTTATTTTATTTTTGAAATGTTTTAAGTATATTTTATATTTTCTTTTTTTCCTAAATTTTTGCTTTATGAATACTGCACAATATCAAATGTATAAATTATATTGGTATCCTTCTGTTGTTATCTAGACAATTAAAAGTTTTGAAATAAGTATCTCATTTTGTCATCTAAACATGCATTTATGGTTTGCAATGAAAGATTTTTATAAATGTAAGAAGAATCACTTTTTTTTACTTTGTATTAATTTGGAAATGTTCATATTCATATTGACATCATATTAATGCATAGTGATTATGTATAAGATCCAGAAAATTCCTTACTTAAATAGGTTCATATAAATAATTGAATGAATAATAATTTGTTACTGCTTAACCTTAAATGATTATGTTTCAGGGGGAAAAAAAAGTTTTGGTTTCATAATGCTGCTTCACATTCCACATATGGCATTTTTTCAATAGATTTTTTTTTTAAATGATAACCAGTAAATGCACAGAATTGTAATCGTTAGCAAATAGTAGTGTATAAGAAATAAAACACTGTAAAATGCTGTTCTTAGAAAAGAATCAGCTCCTAAGTGGTTACAGCATGTCATGATTTATTCCTCCCTACTCCTGTTATAATATAGATGAATAGGGCTGTCATGCGCTCTCTGATCTTAAAGTATAATGAAGCCATGTAATAACTCTTTCATCAAACACAAGCTTATTACTTATTAGCTTTCATGTCTAATTAACTGCATTTTTTTTTCCACATGGTCGGAACTCTTAGCTATGTTAATTATACAGTATAATAAACCAGGCTTTTTATTTATTTTTGTATTTTTTTTTACTGTGAAGTGCCTGACCACTCAATGCAAATAAGTGAACTAATCATATGCTCTTCATTTTAACAACCACCATAACAAAATCACAGTATGCACAAACTCCCCAAACAACAAAACCAGTAACAAAAACAGCAAATACTATTTGAAGATTGGGAAAAAGAAACTAAAAAGAGATTATATTCCAATCTTCTGAACTAACATGTTTCACGTGCTCAGTGTGGTCTTCAAGTGTAGTTTGTGGCGAGTTCTGCTCTTGTAGCCTTCTGAGTCTAATATAATAATAATAATATAAGTTACTCTAGCTTTTCTGTCATCTTAAATCAGTTTTGCCATTTCTTCACTGACCTCTCTTATCCATTCTGATATTCGATGTGAAAGCTTTTGACCTGTATCTGCATTATTTTATGCATTGCGCTGTTGTCACACAGCAAATTGTATATTTGCATGAATAAGCATGAGTTGCTACTATAAAGCAGATGGTAAGTGAATATACTGCCCGTTTGCTGAACATATGGTGGACTTTAATGTCCATGCAGCAGTGCCTTTTGATAGATCCTTATAGGGTTCCTTGCTAATAGTGCTACAGTCACTTTATTTCAGTAATTACATACTAATCTATAATTTCAGTCTTCATAGCTTGGTTATTTCAGGAAGTTTTTCCTTGCCACCATTATTTTCGAATTTATGATGCTAAATATTATATTTGCAGTCTATTGTATAATGTAAAGTACACCATGATCACTAACTCATAAGGAGGAATTTTTGGATTTTTGGTCTATAATTGGTCTGTAATTTTTAATAACATCTATGAGCTTCTTGAATTTTGTCCTTGTTGTAACACCAAGTACCAACACAAGTATCATCAACTCTGCCCTTAATAAGCTAAAGTTATTCGCTCAGCTCTTGAGACCATCAGCCATAACATGCTTATTATTACTCAAACCACTCTTCTGATTTACCTCCCACCTCTTTACAAGACAATGTTTCAGCTCTGTCATGAAACATATTCTTAACTTCGCCATCAGTCATGATGTCCCTCAGGGATGTGCCCTTGGAACTCTTCTTTTCAGGATTTACAGCACATGCTTCAACTTGCCAACATCAATCAATGGCATGAAGTTTTACTGCAATGTTGATGATGTAAATGTGCTGCTCTAGCCATGCCATTAAACTCAATAACTGCATGAATCTTTGATAAGCACTGGTTGCACTTTTTCCAAAAAAATAAATAAAAAATGTCCCTAGTATGTAATTATTTTTACATACGTTTTAAATAATACATGCGAAATATGTTTTACTAGCACCCCATGTATGTCAGCCCACAGATCTTAGCAAATACAGTGGCTTGAATAAATGTTCACCCCTTGAAACATTCATGGCATGATTAATAGTTTAATTATCCTAATTCAGTAAATTTTCAGTTGTAGAATTAGTCAAGGGGGTAAATACTTATGCAAGCCACTATATGTGCTTAGATCTGTGGGATGGCATACATGGAGTGCAAGTAAAACTTGTTTTCCAAACTGTGGTCTTACCTTTGAACCCTTTTGCAATTATTCTTTGCATTACATTATAAAAGTGAACCTTACTTGAAATGAAAGATGCAGAAACATCTCTAGGTTATGTATGTAACCCTGGTTTCCAAAAGGAACAAGACGCTGCGCCAACAACCCTTTGGGAATGCCTCTGCATCCCGCGGAGACGGCGCTAACTTCGAAAGTGAAGGAAGCGCTCGCAGGGACGCAGCATCTCATTTTCTCTGAAAACCAGGGTTACATACGTTACCTAGAGATGTTCCCCTTCAGGAACTCGAGCTGTGTCAACAACGCTTGGGAATGAGTGTACAATACCCCAGTCTGACCAATCTCTGTTTAGTGTGGATGGGCACAGCAAGGTCAAAGGACAGTGTTGTCAGGAGTGGCACTAATATCAAGGCTATGGGACCTGACAAAGTTGAGTGGGGTAGATCAGCCCGCAGCATTGCAATATCTTGGAAAGACACGCTAGAGAAAAAAGCCTTAGAGGCTGCCACACTTTGGGTTGAGTGAGCGCTGACCTCAAAAGGGGTGGGGAAACCAGAGGACATAGCTTCCATAGTCCACCTACTGAGGGTCTGCTTATCCACAGTTAGACCCCTCTAATATACAGACCGAAGAGGGCAAACAGCTGGTCCGACTTTCTCCACAAGGCAGTTCCATTCGAAAAGTGCTCTGTGGGAGCGGAGCGTGCGCAAGGACATGCATCCACAGAGCGAGCAATTGACTCCTTCAAAAACCAACCAAACATGCTCTGCCCCCAGACAAGCTGCACATAGACTTTGTGTATCCCCCCCATGATAAAGCAGAGGCAAAAAGGAACAAACAGCCGGAAAGTTTGCTTGCTTTTAACTTGCTTCTTTTCTGTTTTCTTAATTTGAACCGACTTACTGATACTTACTGCAAACAAACACACAGAGCGCTTCATAAACAAACAAAAGCTAGCGCCATCTCCATGGCATATGCTTTTATAGCTTCCTGACTAATTACACATTAAGCTATAAAAGCATATGCCATGGAGACGGCACTAGCTTCTGCTATTTTAAATTTACATTAGGGTTTGTTGAGTAGTATTTCTACAGCAGCCATATCACCCTGTAGCCCAAGACAGCTTGCCCATTAAAGCTAAGCAGGGTTGAGCCTGGCCAGTACTTGGATGGGAGACCACCTGGGAAAAACCAGGTTGCTGCTGGTAGAGGTGTTAGTGAGACCAGCAGGGGGTGCTCACCCTGTGGTCTGTGTGGGTCCTAACACCCCAGTATAGTGACAGGGACACTATACTGTAAAAAAAAAAAAAAAAAAAGCACCGTCCTTCGGATGAGACGTTAAACCGAGGTCCTGACTCTCTGTGGTCATTAAAAAATCCCAAGATGTCTTTCGAAAACGAGTAGGGGTGTGCCCCGGCATCCTGGCCAAACCGCTGGCCTACTAATCATCCCCTCATATTAATTGGCTATATCACTCTATCTCCTCTCCACTAATATGCTGGTGTGTGGTGGGTGTTCTGGTGCAATATGGCTGCCGTCGCATCATCCAGGTGGATGCTGCACATTGGTGGTGGTTGAGGAGAATCCCCCCTTTCATATGTAAAGCGCTTTGAGTGCTGCAGAAAAGCGCTATATAAATGTAACGAATTATTATTATTATTATTACAGTTGAGGAAAGAAACTGATTGGGTTTTCCTGGGGGTCCTCAGGAACGTTGACTTGTATATTTAGATCTGCTTCCATTTATTCAGTCCAACTTTCTCCTGATTCTATTGAATAGATAAGTCTTATAGTCTTTAGACTGTTTTTTTCAAAATTTATATAGACTATAGACTAAATATATAGACTATACTAAACTGGCACAAAGCTGCTTAAAACCCATCACTCACATCACTATGACTTGAAACAACTAAAAGCATCAGAAGGTCATAAAAGAATCCGATTCATTCAGAGATTACACAACATCCTTGACTTTCAGACAGTATTAAAATGCTAATTGGATGAGAATTAATAATTAAACAGTTTCTCCTTGAGTTTCTTTTTCGTATTTTGGCCTTTGTTAAGTGCTAGCAGCACGGTACATCAAGAGATGATATTCTTTTGTTCTGCTGTATTAATTATCCCAGATTTGTGATGCTGTCTCAGAAAGCACACTCAATCTTTCATTGTAGCATTTTAATGTCGCTTGATAAACTACTAAATCCATATAATGGAAACTGGCTGAAACTACTCCACATAGTCAAGACAAATATACATCAATGATGTATTATTTATTAAAAGATAAAACATTTTCTAATGTCTCCAGAAGATGGCAGTGTCTTTTAAGAGTACAGGGGGAACCCAAGGTTTTCAATGCCCAAAAGTCAAATAGATGTAATATATTCCGATAAATTGGACTGTATGCAAACAAATCTGCCTCCCTGCATTTTTAACATGCCCCAGTTTTAATATATTCTCAGGAACTTAACCAGTTTTTAATTCACTTAAGCAATGTTGATATTTTTGGAGAAACCATTAGTCTGGCTAATGCACTTCAGGCTTTCAGAGATTTGATCAGAGAACATACGTAAGGAAGGAATTTTTGGATTTATTAAGGTCCATATGTAGAATATAACCCAGCCATTAGGGTTGCACAAACCAGTGCACTCTTGGTCTCAAACCCAGATTAATGGGGAGGGTTGCATTAGAAAACGCATCCACCATAAAACTGAAATTTTTATACTTGCCAAATCAAGTATGCGGATCACAAATCAGAAATTCAAATAAATTCATTTTTATTTGTATAGCACTTTTAACAATGAATATTGCCTCAAAGCAGCTTTACACAGATAATTTGGTGATTAAAAGTAAATATGTTCTTTATAAGAAAGTTTGTCCCTGATGAGCAGGCCAGCGGCGACTGTGGCAAGGAAAAACTCCACGAGATGGCATAAGGAAGAAACCTTGAGAGGAACCAGACTTAAGAGGGAACTCGTCCTCATCTGGGTTGCACCGAATGTCCATTTATTGCAGATATACGATGTTGCGGGGTACAGTGATGGTGATCAGAAGCGAACTGAAGTTCGGAGTCAATGTATCAGACTGTTGACATTAACTACAGTCCAATCCATCCTCAAAGCTTCCGTTCTTACTCCAGAATTTCATGGAACCACCCAAGGCGTTGATGAGAAACCGTCCCAAGCTGCACAGAGTGGCCTCCACTCGAAGAGAACACTATCCAGAGGCAGGCCTGGACGAAGTGGGAAGATCCACGGAGGGAAGAAGTGCAGAAACAGTGGTCACTGGAACGTCAGGAGCATGTTAAACCGACCAAGAGACAGTGAGAGAGCAAGAGAGAGAGAGAGAGAGAGAGAGAGAGAGAGAGAGAGAGAGAGAGAGAGAGAGAGAGAGAGAGAGAAAGAGAGAAAAGGGGTGACAGGAAGAGAAGGATATGGATTATTATGTGTCCTTATTGTTGTATGAAAGTTAATGTCACTGTGTAGTTTGGACTCCGGCAAGACTCGCTATGGCAGCATAGCTAAAAGGGAGAACCAGAAGGTAACACCGACATGATGGATCACTGGGATAAGAGATGACCCACCACACCACCATCAACAAACCTGAGTGAACGTGTGAATGTGATGTGGTCAAATTTTCTAGATCTAGTGAGAACTCTTGCTGCAGCATTCTAAAATAACTGAAGCTTATTTATGCACTTACTCATACTTTCTTTCAGCTTCTCCCATTAGGGTTCGCCACAGCGGATCATCCGTATTCGTGATCTGCATGTTCGATTCGGCACGCTTTTACACTGGATTCCCTTCATAACGCAACCCTCCCCATTTATCCGGGCTTGGGACCGGCACTAAGAGTGCTCTGGCTTGTGCAACCCTAATGGCTGGGTTCGGTTCCCTGACCGGGAATCGAACCCGGGCCGCGGCGGTGAGTGTGCCAAATCCTAACTAGTAGACCACCAGGGAGCTAGAATGATGAAAATGGCAGTGGTAAATACTTATTTTAAGTAGAAGTAGGAGCATAGGATGACAGAGTGGATGAAGGTGCACACAGGTGGAGTATGTTCTATGTAGGAGATGCAACCTGAATGAGATTGGGGACTGTAAGGTGTTGGCAGGGGACAGTGTGTAGCTAGACAGCATTGGATGATGGTCTTTAACATGGCTTTGGAGGTGAAGAAGAGGATGAGAGTGAGGACTAAAAGAAGATTAAGTTGGTGGAATCTGAAGGAGGAAGACTGTAGTGTGAGATTCAGGGAATAGGTCAGACAGGGGCTCGTTGGTAGTGAAGAGGTGCTGGATGATTTGGCATCTACTGCAGAAGTGATAAGGGGGACAGCTAGAAAGGTACTTGGTGTGACATCTGGAAATAGAAAGGAAGACAAAGTCACATGGTGATAAAATGAGGAAGTGCAGGAGAGCATAAGGTTGCTTATGAGTTTGGCAAAACAGAATTGGGATCAGCAGAGAGATGAGAAAAGTGGGCATTAGTACAAGGAGATGTGGCAGCAGGTGAAGAGAGAAGGAGTTGCATTGTGTGTTTGTGAATTTAGAGAAACCATACGACAGGGTGCCGAGAGAGTTGTGGTATTGTATGAGGAAGTAAGGTGTGTCAGAGAAGTATGTGAGGGAGGTGCAGGACATGTATGAGGTCAGTGTGACAGCAGTGAAGTGTGCAGTAGGAACGACAGACTGTTTTAAGGTGGAGGTTGGATTGTATCAAGAATCAGCTTTAAGCCCTTTCCTGTTTGCAGTGGTGATGGACATGTTGACAGACTCTGTGGACTATGATGTTTGAGGATAATATTGTTAATTGTGGTGAAAGTAGGGAGCAGGTGGAGAAGAGCCGGGAGAGATGGAGGTATGAAAGTCAGTAGTAGTAAGACAGAGTACATGTGTGTGAATGAGGGGGAGGGCAGTAAAGTGGTGCGGTTGTAGGGAGAAGAGGTGAAGAAGGTAGTTGAGTTTGGTCAACAATGCAAAGTAATGGAGAGAGAAGTGAAAAAAGAGTGCAGGCAAGGTGGAGTGGATGGAGAAGAGTGGCAGGAGTGATAGTAGAATACTACTATCAGTGGAATATATCATAATTCAGTCACATGCTTTCAAATTTCCACTACCATCTATTAACAGTTAGTGTGAATGCAATAATGTCTCAAAGAATGCATTACATACGTAGAGAAAAGTGTATTCTCTCCACTTCCACATACATTGGGTCACATTACTGTGATTGGTAGAGGAGAGATTGATGGTATGCCTCTCCCACGCAATGAGCAAGGCCAATTTTGGTCATGGATGGCATTGTTGGGATTTGAACTTGTGATCTTCTGTGAAGATTGGCAGCTTTTTCATTAATATGGCTGAAAAAATTGGGTTTTCATGCAAATCTTTTTTATCTAGTTCAGTGCAAAAACCCAAGCAATAATTTGCGCTCCACTTAAAATCAGTGCTGATCACATCCTTGTTCATTTACCATCATCTAAAAGTGGCACGCAGCACCAGTTCCGGGAAAATAATGAATCATAACACATGATTAGCCATTCAGGTTCATGACAACAGCTGAAAAATGAGGCACTAGAAAAAGCTCTGTGGCCTTAATCTAGATTTACAATTACACTGCTAAGAACCCTCTAAGTGGCCCACACCAGACTCACAGACTCATATCACTGTCTTAATTAAACTTGTCATTGTTATTGTTCTCTTTATATCTTTCACGCTTCTATCCATCCTACACAGTCTTTCGTTATTGTGATCATAGATCCTCATTACGTCTTTAATATTGTACAGTTTATGCACCATATTTATTTGAATGCTTCAGTGGTGGAGTGATTGTATTTCGAGGTTTATTTAAATTTAATACAAGCTTGATAAAAAAAATTGCTGTGAACCAAGGCTTCAGGGAACATTTGCATAGGGAAAAGCATGATAAATTTCTAGAAGTTTGGCTTCGAGTTGACTGAGGTTATATAATCTATTGTGGCATAAATAGTCTTTAAACAGAGACTGTAAAGTCTGAGTGATGGCGGGTCTAACATGTGTAGCTCTCGAGCATTTTGTGCTAGTTAAAATGATATGCAGGACAGATACTGTGCGTGCTCTATAAACGTTGAAAAGGGTACGATTTACCTGAAAAGGATTTTCAAAAAAAAAGGTCGTAAAAGTGCAATTTCTGCCTGACAAATGGGCTATGGCATATCGAGTTATCATCTGACTGTTGTCTATTATGTTGAAATTATAAAAGTGCAAAAAAGGGCAGTATGTCAGAAGAGCCAATTTAGTAAATTAAATCAATGAAACATCTTCAATATTTTCATGTACTTCTGAAATCTGCTGCACTTTAATTGTACTAAAACTGTAAGCACTGATCGTTCTCAAGTTTCTTGACATTGAATGGGAAGACTAAAACAGTTCCACTAAGTACAATAATCAATTTTGTTAAATCAGGGTTTTTTCAAGTTTGTAAGTATAAGTGGTATTTTTTCACACTATTGAAGAGATAGTTTTTTTGTTGTTTTCTAATGAGGAAAAAAGCAAATGTAAGGTAATTGCAGTCATAGTGGTTTTAGGGGGTGGCATTCTGAACATTTTTTGGGGTTATGTGCTAAAAGTTATGCCTTTATTGAATATCAGTCAGACTTAGGAAAACGAGGATTTTTGTAAATTTTGAACACTAAATATATACGAAGCATTTACCTTTGTGTATTCAATTGTCAAGTGTGGATCTAAATTTTGTGCTGGAAAGAAATCAGACCCGGTTTCATATATGTAAATTCGTTATGGCATTAGGTGATGACGCCGTTGAACAAATTAATGTGTATGGCAAAAGATATAACCTCAAACTCATAATTATTGACATTTCAACTAAGGAAATTTCAATCAAATGTCCAACAGCTAACACATGTAATTCTAATTTTAATTAGCACTATAAGCCTTAGCTCTTGTATCTATTTATACCATGATTCATACCCTAATCTAATACCAAATCAATTGTAAGTGGAACAATAAAAAATGTACTTACAGTTAATAGTAATTGAATATAAAATAAACAATTTATTACCAAGCTAAGGCTAATCATTAATGTTAATGTACACCCCATACAGCATGTATCTACTTAATGTGTTTTAATTTACTTAATCCTGCTAGAGCAATAGCAGTCTGACCTTCATCAGACCCTGCTGTTCATGAACTTCATTTCATCTTCTTTTCCTCCCTTCTTTTTCCATCTCTATGGTAGTCAAGAGTTGCCTAAGCCTTTTCCTTTGGGGTTCAGGCTCCCTGGGGAGTGTTGCAAATCCTGTGATCAATTGAGACCTTTCAAATGTCACAGGCAAATACAACGGGTCTACAGTTCAGCAGGGAGCCCCGTCTACCAAGAACTCTCATTCTACAGAGCAAAAGGAGGATCGTCTTTAAGAAATGCAGACTAATAAAGGCTGTAAGAGGAGAGTATGTAGTTTTAGTAAGTGTAAGAGTCAAAGAGTGGAATGGCATTTAAGAAGATCACTGCATGATTTGAAACAAGTCTAATATCATGCTCTTTCTAAGTAAGAGTGGTTTTGACATTGGACTGCTGATTGAAAGGTTGTGAGTTCAATCCAAACACTGTTAGGCTGCCACTGCTGGTCCATCAAGCAATCATGCCCTTAACCTTTAACTACTCAGTTGTATAAGTATGATAATGTTGTATCATTAAGATCATTGTAATTCACTCTGGAAAAGTCTGCCAAATGTTGTACATGTAAGTTATTAAAATCAGTTAGGACATTTTGTTATAGAAAAAGAATGTCCATTCATTGCACTCCCCTTGTTAAGGTGTGCAGTAATAGGTGTGTAAATGGTGAACTATTCATGTTCTGTGGTTCTGAGCCATTGTAGTACACTTTGTGTAGCGACTCACTCACGCGACGGGTGGAACACATGCACAACCTACTCACCAGAGATGCACACTCAATTTGCACCCCTCCTCAGAGGCTAAAAAGTCTAACTCAGATGTATTAATGTGTGTAGAGCGCTACAGATGTGTTTTGCCAGTCAAACTTGGCTATAACCGTTTCCCTCTGACCAACTAATCAGAGGAGAGAAAAATGCTGAAGCTATTCTGGGCCAGCTAGCTGGCCCTGTGGAGCAAATATGAAATCTGATTGGTTAAAGAAACAGCGCTATTTCTTAAGTAGACTATGGTAAAAGCCAGCAGTATTGACTTTAAAAGCCCTGGGCAGATTAGATTCACATGGCAGCACATAGAGGCTGAAATCTGATTGGACAAAAAAATATCTAACATCCACATAGACATACTGGAAACAGTGCAGCCAAGAGAAATGCTACAAAATGAAGAGAATAAACTGTTAGGAATAAATTTATACAATTTCATGGAACAAATATTAGAATTTAGGTTGTAAATGTAGGTCAGTGCTTCTGATAGTGTTTAGGCCAGCAGAGAAGGCTTTGCTGGCCCTGACCGCCTGCCACTGGGTTGTGCTAATGTTCAGTGGAAGACAAAGTACACAATTCCTGTATTTGAGTATAATCTTAGTGTAAATATTCATACCAAGTACCTTTTTTCAGCTGCCTCCTTTATCACTTCTGCAGCAGTTGCCCAATCATCCAGCACCTCACTCTCCTCCTCTTCTTTCCTCACCTCCAAAGCCATCCTACAGACCACCATCTGATGCTGTCTAGCTACATTATCCCCTGCCAACACCTTACTTTTCAATCTCCTTCAGGTTGCATCTCCCACATAAAACATAGTCCACCTGTGTCACCCTATGCTCCTTCTTCTTCTTAAAATAAGTATTTACCAATGACATTTCCATAATTTTAGCAAAATCTACCACCATCTGCTCTTCCACATTCCTCTCCTTAAAGCCATACCTACACATCACCTTCTCATCACCTCTGTGTCCTTCACCTGCATGCTGTTTAATTATTTTTTCGTATAAATTGAATTAAAATGATTATACTTTGCTTGAATAAACTATGACGGTTGGAGGTTCCCTGGTGGTCTAGTGGTTAGGATGCGGCGCCACGGCCCGGGTTCGATTCCTGGTCAGGGAACCAACCCCAGCCATTAGGGTTGCACAAGCCAGTGCACTCTTAGTGCTGGTCCCAAGCCCGGATAAATGGGGAGGGTTGCATTAGGAAGGGCATCCAGCCTAAAAAACATATGCCAAATCAAACATGCGGATCACGAATACAGATGATCCGCTGTGGCGACCCCTAATGGGAGAAGCTGGAAGAAAGGTTAAGTTTAAACTATGAAGGTTGTAGTATGTACAGTAGCTGCTAAGTTTCCTCTTGATCTTTGCATGGAAATCACATAAGCCAGTTGTGAAATGCTGAATAATTTTAGGGGACATCATTATTTAAACTGTTTTGACAAAATGTCAATTTACCTAGTTCAGGTCTCTGTACCTTTTTACAGAACACTGATATATAGAACATTTCATACACCAGTTTCAACTATGTTTGTTAAATAAAATATGATATTGGTGCTCACATGGAGCTGTAGGGTATGTGATGGATGCTTTGGGAAAAGTAGGTCAAGGTTAAGAATGATTAGCCAGCGGGTGGAGAAAATGCATAGTGATTTCCGATACAGTGTCCAGCTGAGGCTTTGTTCTCAAAGAGATAAGCAGTTGTCATTTACAGCATGTATAACATGTGGTGGTATTTTTCTGTATACACCATTATATAACAGTCATTTGGAGTAAAATAAGCATGTGGGTTAGAGATAAGCATTATTTTTTATGTGAGAGTTAATGGAAGATTGAGTGATACACAGCTCAAAGGCTTTGAATATATTAATTGTTTTAGTAAATAAGAGGAACGAGCCAACAACCGTAAATTTTGTTTTCATCTGCTCTGATGCTGGCACATTTATGATTATAGAGTGCTAAACAGAAAGGATGCTCACTTCATTGGTATTCTGCAGCTAAGTCGTAATAACCCATTAGCATCTGCAATGTTGAAATCAACTAATGCTTCACATAAAATGGAGAAAGAAAAAAAAAAAAACATCCAGCCATACAGGGACCTGCTCCACTGATGGATCATTGGGGAATAAACCTTAATCATTTCAGGCCTTAAAGCTGACCTCTAAGCCAGTGAAGCTTGCCAAAGAAGCGCTTTCAAGCATAGAATTGGTGATAACGTCTACTTGCAGAGATCTATAGAGCTTGTGGTCTGTATAGGCTATAAAGTTCCAAGTGTGTGAACCCGGTTTTCTGTAATTTGTATGCAAGGAAGTCTCCCCTGTACTTTATGTAGGTGTAAATAGGGTTGTACATTATCATTGTTGTCAGTAATTGAAGCACGGTGATGTTGGAAGATTTACACTTCTCTACAAAGTGGGGCTTTGAAGACAGATCAGAGCAGGCAGATTGTGCTCGAATGGATAACATGACCATTTATTATACGATGACTGCTGGCCAAATTCTTTTAGCCTTTTATCTGGAGTAAAAAAAAAAAATATAATAAAAAAGGACAAAAGAGAAAGGAGATTTGAGAGAAGTGGAGATGAGAATTGTGATGCTGAGAGATAACTAGCGAAACCTTAAAAAGGGCTCACATTCAATTATATGCATTGACAGAATTGGGTTCTTTCTCCATGTTGCTATAATGAAGTCAACTGTTTGCTTGAGGATCCATTTTTTCATGAATTCTTAGTGGTTCAAGAGGACCAATAATATGTAAAGAAAGTAACAGTCTAAAAAATTGTCAATAAAATTAAATTAAATTTGATGAATGGAAATGTGATTTTCAGAAAGGCTTATTAATTGTTGAGTTGTTCACAGCATTATAACACTGATAATGAATGTGCAAAAAAATGTAGCATGATTAATGAACACTCTTTAAACAAGCTTGAATTGTAACTTACAGAAAGAGTCACTAAATGACTCAATGAATGAATCAAAACAAAACATTAAGGTAAACAAAGTTAAAAGATTCAAATCAAAATGACACCACTACTGTGGAAGTATAGTTTATTGATTATAGATGTGTAATTTATATAACACTACATTCATAGCTACTATAACAGCAAATAAACAAAATAAATACACCAACATATACTAACCAATTGAGAATTCAACAGAGCTTTTAAAGTTAACAATAATAATGATGAACAATGATAGTAAATTAATATCTTCTGGGTGAAGAGTGAAAGTACACCAGTATTAAAATCTTCAAATTCATAATTCTAGTATTCTTAATGCTTCTTTGGCATGCTATTTTGGGGATTTTTTTTTTAACAATATGCATTAACAATAGTGTTAATGTACACATTATACAGTAGGTATAGTAGTCAGTACTATTGTGTTTTGTGTATCTGTCCTGCACTGTCTTGTATTGTATTGTATTGTCTTTTGTACTTAGCTCTGTGTTATGTGATGTAGTTCTATGTTGTTTTATGTAGCTCCAGGGTTCTGAAGAAACATTGTAGAATTTTACTGTGTACTGCTTTAGCTATATATGGTTGAAATGACAATAAAAGCGTCTTGACTTGAGAAAGACACATTAAAGACACACATACTCAGTGATACTCTCTTCAATTCCACTGTCACTGGCTGAAACAGTAAATGAACATGCTGTGCTCAGTTAGTTGTGGAAGAAAAAATGGACATGCTCTACGATCAATACTAATCCAAGCCAAGTGTGATGAGAGAGCCTTGCAGGACTTGACTTCTGGGTCAATGGTAAACAAATGAAGGATAAGAGAAGGAGAGTCAGATATAAACAACCCAGTTTCTAGACCTATAAAAGTGTGTCAGGCCAATATAGAGACAGGTCAGAGAAAGGACGCAGAAGTGGATCATTTCTAAACCTCTCCATCTCTGTCACGACTCCATCACGCTGCTCTTGTTTGTGTGGGGGATTTAGAATGCTCTAAATTTACCACAGTGTTGCAGGACACGGATAGGGACAGAAATCTGTGGTAATGCTGCAGTCCCAGCAACCCTGATACCAAAATCCTCACACAGGGTACAGACAATTCTGCCAGCATCTCTCATATGTTGGTTGCTGCTTGAGGCACAGACAAGTGGCCTGGATAAGTGCTGTTTAGAGTTTAGGGGTTTTTGTCTTTTTCTGGTGGAACAGACTGTTCTTACTCCTCTACCCTATTGAGCTACAGAAATTATGCTTGAGATTTGACAAAATAAGTCAAAATTATCTTGAAAATTAAGAAAATTGCAGCCTATAATGGCAGAACTGCTTTTATTGTTTAATATCTCATTGTTCATCCTTATGAGTTACTGGTTTTCCATTAGACAAAAGAACCTGAACCTTTGTCACCAGACAACTATAGCTGGTAACTATAGCTATATATATATATATATATATATATATATATATATATATATATATATATATATATATAAATGAAATGAACGACCCACCACCGCACACAACTATATTTACATATAGGATATGCATACGTACAGTATGTATGCATGTAGTTGTGTGCAGTGGTGGGCTGTGTACTTCATCCTAGGCCTACAGTGATGTCAATCCACCTCTTAATACTATTGTTACAAAACCACTGCTGAAGAAACAATTAATATTATAGAGAAACACAGTATAATAGAGTGCTGCATCAGAGACAAGTATCTGCCATGGGAATAAAGTCCATTAATAAAGCACAATTAACACAATTTCAACAAGCCTGCTTTCACTACAGCTGCACTGCATACATCATCTCTAGCAGAAGCATCAATATTAACCTCATAAAAAATAAATATTGTAAAAAAAAAAACAAAATACATTTTTGTAAATTTTTCCTGTGCATTACAGTGTTCCTGGAGATTTGAAATGATGGCAATTTGTATGTTTTAAACTCAAAAGTTAAAATGGTTAATGAAAAAAGAACTATTTTAAACTTTTGACTGACCCTCCCTCACAATGTCTAACTTTGTCTCTTCTGCAAATGCCTTTGTAAGTGTATATATACACACACACACACACACACACATACATATATATATATATATATATATATATATATATATATATATATATATATATATATATATATACAGTGGAACCCACTTATCTCCACCTCGGTTAACTCAACAACCCTTTTAAGTCGACGTTTTTGAAGTGGAACCGCCGAACCCTGATATCTCGAGCACAAGGGGGGAAAAATTTGCCATTTAACGTCGGTTATCTCAGTGCAGCCGCAGAAGAACTCGCGAAAGTGGCGGAAAAATCAAGCCTTACAGATGCTACAGGTGTTGTATTTTATACTGGTGAATCTCCGCTGTTAGTTAGTGCACATATGCCTTTTGTTGTTAAATGTTATGCGATGAACGGGAGGTGAAAGTAGAAGCGCGGCGCTGAACAGCACACGGGAGAACATGGGATGAGCAGCAAAAGCATAGAATGAACACCGGCAGGATCGGGGGGAATCCGCGATGCGCTTTGGGAAGAAAAGAGCAGCCGTTGAGAGAGTGCCGGTGGGAAGGCACGTACCGGGATACGCATGCGCGATAACAATGACCGCCATGAACCAACATATCCCAACAATAACGGACAGTGAGAGTGTGGAAGTTTAAATAGGAGCTGGTGATGATGATAAACGAGCACCATATGTGCGCGATTGAAGCCGGGAGCTTCAGAGAAAGCGGCGGCACCTGCCACGCTGAAGGGGGCCGAAGGGGGCGTGGCAGGTGGATTCCTGACAGTTAACAAACATGTACAGTGGAACCTCGGGTTACGAATTTAATTCGTTCCGGTACTTTATTCGTAACCTGAAAAGTTCGTATCCCGATACAAATTTCCCCATAATAATGAACAGAAACTTCGGTAATTCGTTCTGGACAACCAAAAATATTACTTAAATAAAAATAAAGCCAATATTCACTAATATTATTTACTTTTAACATGTTATATTAAAATCATACCACATAAAAACATACAAAAGAGGAAAAGATCTTTACGGGTACTTTCCTTTGAGAAGACTCGCTGCAGGAGACGGCGTTCGTAGAAGGGGAGGAGGAGAGTTATTGTTTGGAAGGAGAATCTTATTATATTATATTATATTATTATATATTATTATATATTATATTATAGAATATTAAAGACAGTGTTATTAACACGACGCTGAGACAATTGTTGCATTAGAGGAAAATGAGAGCTGTTTCTTTAAGGCTACTATCAGTTGGTATTGAAGTCCAGAGTGAAATTCATTATGGGTATTGTACTGGAAAAGACTGTAACCCTGCTAATCTATCTTCATAAAAACAAGTAAAGTGGTTATGCATCGGCTAATGTTGTCCATCTCATCATTCCACGAGCATCAACTAACGAGTTGTTACGCTGCTGCGGGAAAAGTTCAAGCGGATAAGTAACACGATGCTCTCGCTAGGGACACAGGACGCTAACTGATGTGACGAGCTGCGTGGATAGAGCAAAAACAACCAACTTGCCTGCGATTTTTTGGTGAGCGACGTTCGTATCCCGATATATTGTTCGTAACCAGGGGCAAAAATTTTGATTAACTGCGATTCGTAACCTGAATTATACGTATGCCGGGGCGTTCGTAACCCGAGGTTCCACTGTACTGTATGTATTTTTTTTTAGCATGCCTTCATCAAACACATCGAGGCAACACTGTTGTGTAAAAAAACCCTTCAAAAACACGTGCATGCACATTCTCATTTATTAACACACTCTGAAACAAATGGAATAGTCTATATGGAATAATTTAATACATATTCAAGTCATTGATCCTACTTAATTTAAGGCCACTGGAGAAGGCCTTGCTGGCGATGATGTTCCACCACTGGTTGCATGTGTTTTGTACATGCTTAATATTGACCTGTAGTCAGTATTATATTATAATATAACCCAAGTGGAACTTCGTAATATCAAGGATTACAAGTTTAAAGGGATTAATCTTACTAATGAGTGCAGCTTTCATTACTGATCACGGCTGATTTGACAAAAAGAGTCACAGAAGGTCGAACACTACACATTAGATTACATTATTTTTGTAAAAATTGTTTTCTTAGAGGCAAAAAATATTTTTAAAATGTATTTGTATTGATAGGAAAAGCAAGTAACTGCAGCGCATGTTTTGGGGCCAAGGAGATGGCTGGATCGATTGCAAGTCATATTTGATATTAGCGTACATGTACACATGTCAAATGGATAAAGGTAAGGTCAGGTAAAGACAGACAAAACCCATATTTAAAATAAAGTTAAGTGATCGATTCATTTTGTTTAAACAGTTCAGGGGAATTATTTCAATTATTATTATTACTGTGGACGAAACAGATCTTCTTTGGGTATTCCTTTTTACACTTATAGGCATAAACAACAGCTGAGAAATGAGGAAAACTTTACAAACTGGGGGTTTAAATTGATAATCAGAGAGAGTCTAGTAGAGACTAATGAGGGTCTCACATTATAATAAAAGGAAATTGACCATTTATGGAAAGTGAGGGACAAAACTGGACAAAAGGTGATGTATGGGGTGACAACAGGGGCAGAATCAGTGCCTTCAAAATTAGTTACTCTATCAGCACTTTCTTTTTTTTATTATTTTCATTACAGAATGTGCTGATTTCTTAAATATTTGTCATTTACTAAAGTTTAAAGGTCAAATTGTACAAGTTAAGACTCAAGGTAATATGTGAAGGAAATGAAATTTACAGTCTGTGCCCAAGGTGCACTATCTGAAAGTGGTTTAATTTTTTTTCCTGCTGCTGGGACACAGGATGGGGAGTACATAATGGAAAAATTGTATGAGGGTTGTTTAAACTAGAAAAGCATGATGCAAGTAGCACAGCCAGGGAGGAAGTGGGGAGATTTGAGAGAAGAGAGAGGGAATGGGGAGTGAGAGAATGCATGGGTGATAAATTTGCAGTGCTGCAGAGCGCTGGTAAAGTGGACTTCAGTTTCTGCTCACTTGATCGAGTGAAAAGTGATAGGGCAGTAGATATAGAGAGGCTGGGAAATAAATAGAGGTCGAGTTATTCTGTATGTAGTTTTCTTTTGCTTTCTTTTTTTCTTTTTTTTGCTGACCCACAGCTTGTTCAAAGAGATCTGAGGGATGACTTAAGGACAGAAGTATATGTTCATTCTCTCCACATCACTTTTAAAAGAAATGCATTTCGTCTGTTCAGAGTTCATGGCAATATTTAACGGTGATAACATGACACAAAACAAAACAATTACTTAAAATTGGTATTATATAGACATCAGTCATGGACAAATAACACAAACCATGTTCTTGTACTAAAGATGCATTAGGTAAAATATTACTCCAGTAAATGTAAAAGTGCTTTAAACTTCTCACTTGAGGAAAAGTACAAAAGATGCCTTTAAATGTACTTAATTATCCTAAGTACTAATGACTTATTATGGCTGTAATGTTCCTATTATCATTATTGTTACAGGACACTTTAAGCAACTTAATTTATGTGAAAATGCTCTAATGTTACTCTTAGCACATTAATTAACGGGATATTAATACAATTTTTTTCCAACTACTAAGGATCACACAAATACTGTAGGAATGCTGGTGTGGCAAGTTAAAGTCAGAAGTTTCTTCAGTCATTTATTACTTTTAAAATGTTTGCTTGCTGTTAAACTGCAGCTGAACTGTATGTTAGTGCCAAGGAACCACCAAGCGGCAAAAAAAAATTAAATAAAATAAAAAGTTCAAAACCAAGCACAAGCTCTACCCTGATGGCTTGCTGTGTGCTTGAACAGTTAGGTTTTTGTCCACTCTAGTAGGGAAAAGGAAATGTAGTCAAGTAAAAAAAAAAAAAGTACAATATTTGACGCAAAAGTGTCCCCAAATGGAAATGCTTCAGTAAAGTAGATACATAAAAAATAAAAAATAAATAAAAACTACTTAAGTACAGAATCAAATTAAATTTACTTTGTTTCTGTCCAACACCAATAGCCATTAACTAATTATTAATTGTGAATTGTTAAACATTGTCTTTATTTGGTCTAAACATGCAAACACTTGAGATGAGACTGTAGCAAATGGTAAACTTAACGGAGTGCATAGCTAGGAGCATTGCTGCACAGGACCCAAGCGAGGCAGGAAGTCCAGATGATCTATGGTCATAACTGGTAGATCAGACAGTGAGTGAAGGGGAATAGGGACCTTATAAAGGAGACAGGTAAATGGAGGACAGGTGTAGGTGAATAGTAGGAGGAGGACATGCGTAGGTGATTAGTAGGAGGGAGAGGCTGAGTAAGAGTGTGAGCATAGAAAGGAGGCGTGACTGGTGGCTCCCTGACAAAGACGGCCGTATTCAGGGTGCTGATGGGTCTGGCACAATGCACACACGTTTTTGCACACCTTCACCTGACAAGTGTCAATTTAGAATAGCCAATCTACTTACCAGCATGGTTTTGGAGTTGGAAGAGCAACAAAAATCTGGGAGAAACCTTGAGCAAAAAAGTTAGATTTTCAATTTAAATTATTTTTATTTTCGAAGAGCTTTTAACAATTAAAGTTGCAAGTAACAGAGACAAACAGGTTATACATTTTTATAACAGAGTGTATAAGTTAAGTGCCTATAAATTTGCTCTTTATAATTGTAAGTTTATCCTAAATGAGGATGAAACCTTGAGAGGATCCAAAGTAAAATATAAATGTGGTTGCATACATTTTCCTCGATATTTTTAGACAGTCCTCCATACAACTCTGACACATTTTCTTCTGCAAAATGGTCCCACCTCAATTTTTGGATCAATGTTTTTTGCTCCCTGGAGAATGAAGTGAGGTCAACAAAAGGCCTTCAAAATATGACCTGGATGGGCAAAGCTCTTGACAATCCAAAAATAGAGTCACTAGTCCATGTAGAGCCACAATCCATGTTAAAGTGCACAGGGTACCTTATGAGAATGTCTCTGTCAGCCAGGTCATGTTGGACAGGAAACCAGAGGGAAGACCTATATCCTGTTGAAGATATTATATTTCACATTTGGCTTTGAAACATCTGTAAAATCTTAACTGACCTTCCCAGTCTATTGCCCCAGACAGCTCCTTCTGCAGGAACCAGGTGGGAAAAATCAATAAATAATAACACACTCCCATTTCTGAAATAAAGGGTTTTTCTTCAACTGCTGAAATTTCTTGCCTGTCTTAATATATCTGCAAATATACATTGCAGATGTGGTGGATAGGGCTTAGTGTAGTGTCACATGCTGATACATACAGCTAGAATAAAAAAAACCTGAAAACTGAAATAGAATATAATATGGCAGCACGCTCTTTTTATCATTAAGAAGAGAAACACTGTGTTAACATGACTCAACTATTCATGGCAAACACCTTTTATATTACACCAACTGATCAGTGCCTGCTTTATTTTTTATAAAAATCACAATCAACTTGAAAAGGAAACCATGTCATAAACTGCGCTGTTATGGTATGTGCAAGAACAATGCAGGCCAAATTACATAATCATACTCTGGTCGTTTGCCATGTAAATGAATATTTCATCATGCTTCTCATTAATTAAGCTTGTGCCACATTGCTTAGGTTTTGCGAGGTCATGGACTGGAGCTTTGAAATGCGTGTCCTAAACCAGATTGGATTTAACAGTACTTGCTATTGGGATGTGGGCACATGGATGTTTCTGTCATTAAAACCCACAGAGACCACTTTTAGAGTCCAACAGTTTTATGCAAATGGGGCAAATGCTCTGAGATGAAATGAAGAGGCCCATCACAAAAGAAAATTTTTAACAGAAAGAGATTGAGACTTTATGCAGATTAGTGCTGAGCTTTGAGTCTCAAACTGGCTTTTATCAGCTTGATACCTGTCAGCTATTAGACAACAAATTGGCTGGAATTATCATTCCAACAAATGCGAGTCATAATAAACTATGACAAGTAAATAAATATAATTATCTGTGATTTATCTGTGATTAAAAATTCAATTACACATTAACTCAGTGAGAATATTATAACACCATTGCAGTTCTGCATTATAGCATGGAGATTAATCAGGCAAACACGATTACACATAGACACTAGAACACATTAACAGAAAAAGAGATCTATGTTTGAAGAACACCATTTGTGTTGGTTATTTGTGTTAGTTATTTTTTATTGTTTTAAATCCATAATCATGCCGTGTCTCCTCTCAAGATCAAACACGGTAAACAGAAGAGCGCTGCTTGCTGTTAGACAGCTATTTGAATACAAACCACATAAAACTTACAGTGTAGTTGTTGGTCCATTTGTAAAATCTGTACTTTGCAATATGTTTTTTTAGTATTTATTTTGCACTTTTCCTCCAAAGGTAAAATGAAATCAAGATCATTCATATTGTTTTTACTTGGTTTTGAATTTAGCTAAATACATTCAAATATAAATCTACATTATGGACAAGAAAGAAATTAGGCCAGCCTCTACTTTATTTATTCACTTTTTTTATTTTATGTTTATCTTTTTTTTTTAAGTTTCAGATGATGTGGCAGAGGTGGCAAAAGTACAAACATCCTTTACTTAAGTAGAAGTACAGATACTCATGTTTTAAAATACTCGGGTAAAAGTTGAAGTACTGATTAAACCTTTTTACTTAAGTGAAAATGAAGACGTTTTGGCTCTGACATGTACTTAAGTAAAAAGAAGTTATTACTTCTACCTGTTTTAGCTGTTAACTGGACCTCACATCATAGATAGATAGATAGATGGATGGATGGATGGATGGATGGATGGATGGATGGATGGATGGATGGATGGATGGATGGATGGATGGATGGATGGATGGATAGATAGATAGATAGATAGATAGATAGATAGATAGATAGATAGATAGATAGATAGATAGATAGATAGATAGATAGATAGATAGATAGATAGATGGATGGATGGATGGATGGATGGATGTGATAGCCTAGTGGGTTAATGTCAGTATTCCCACAAGGATGAGTTTGAGAGTTTGATTCCTGGTCGAGCTGGTTGCTGTGTTGGTAAATAAAACTTCTGGACCTTGTCCCCTCTGAAAACATTTCAATTCTGTCCTTTCTGTGTTGTATTAATTTCTTGATTTCCTGGTCTTTAATGAAAGATAACAAAAAAAAAACCACTTCTGTGGTAGCTCAGTGGGTTAAGGCTTGTGCCTGAACATGGTTCTTAATATAGTCCACACTGGTGATAAGGTTTCAAAGCCAGTCCTACATGCCTTCTTTCTTACTGCGCTGGCATAAAACAAAGTATGAACCCTCCAAAAAGCACACATGCATTTCAGCAGCGGTCGCTCTGTGGTTTAAGGCTTGTGCCTCACCTAAACATGCATCCCAGTCTGATCTCTTCCATGGTTCAATGGGTTAAGGCTGGTGCCTCGCTGATGGTGAGGATCAAGGTTTGAATCCTGCTTTCTGCCTGCTAGTTGCGAAGTAGGTTATGTTCCTGCTTCCTAAATCTTTCTTTAGCTTTATATTCTTGTGTTGATGGTTTAAAGGTAGATAGACCTGCTCTAAACAACCTTCCTGGCCTGTCTTCCCCGATGGTTCAGTGGGTTAAATCAGGTTTCTTGCTTTTGGTGGGGTTTAGGGTTCGAATCCTGCTTTCTGTCTGCCAGTCACGATCAGGATTCACTTCCTACATCTTTCTTTAGCGAAATATTTTTGTTTTTAATGGGTTGAAAAGAAAGATAGACCTGCTCTTAATAAGCTACCTAGCCTGTCCTCACCAATGGTTCAATGGGTTAAGGTTGGTATCTTGCTGGTGGTGGGGCTCATGGTTCAAATCCTGCTTTCTTCCTGTTATTTACAATGTGGGTATAACTTGTGCTACTTACATCTGTATTTGCTTCCTACATCTTTCTTCACCATTAAAGTCTTGTGTTGATGGTTTGAAAAGAATGATAGACCTGCTCTACTCAAGCTTCCCAGCCTGCTTTTTTTCTGATGGCTTAGCGGGTTAAGGCTGGTACTTTGGTAATGTTGGTGGTCAGGGTTCAAACCTGGCTTTCTGTCTGCTAGTCATGAGGTAGGTTAAATTCCTGATTCCTACATCTTCATATTCTTGTTTTGATGGGTTAAAAAGAAAGATAGACCTGCTCTAAACAAGCTTCCCAGCTTGTCCTTCCTGATGGTTCAGTGGGTTAATGCTGGTGCCTTGCTAATGGTGTGAATCAGGGTTCGAATCCTGCTTTGTCCCTGCTAGTCACGTCATGGGTTTGCTTCCTATGTCTTTAGCATTATATTCTTGTGTTGATGGTTTGAAAGAAAAGATAGACCTGCTCTAAACAATCGTCGCAGCCGGTCCTTCCCGGTGGTTCAGTGGGTTAAGACTGGTATTTCGCTGTTGGTGGGGTTCAGGGTTTAAATCCTCCTTTCTGTGTTTCTGTCTGGTCTGAATTTCTTGCTTTGAAGCATGAAACAAACGATAAACCCCCAAAAAAAGAAGGTGTGTTGTGGGACTTGATGGCTTTGTGATAAAAGCCTTGCCTCTGAGCTTAGAGGTTGCTGGTTTGAATCTGGCTAGTCCCCACACTGGGTAAGCCGTGTGGAATGTAGTGTCTGGTGAGCAATGAGGTAGTTGACTCTAAACAAAGGCAGTGAATACTGGCTGCTTCACAGCCTCAGAAAAAGTGAGGGTGGTATGTTTTTGGCAGAATTTTTCCCTATATATGCAAAACTAAGTCGATACTTTTTTGAACGTTGCTTCATAACCCTCTGCTTTCAGCTTCTCAAAGGCGCGGGGGGTACAAGAACCACATCTCCAACACCTGCACCACTGATATACCATGATTTGCCAATTGCAATTTTAATGATCTTTCATTGTTTTGTTTTTAAAAACTTCTTAAATTGTTCAATATGAAACTAGAGGTAAGAATCGAACCAGGGAAGTCTTCATCATAGATCACTAATGGCATTACTTTAAAACTCAAAACTTTGTTAGACATGTAAATAAGCAGGAAAGACAGAGACAAAGACAAAGAGACACAGAGACAGCTTTAGAAAGAGTGAGAAACAAATAGAGAGACAGCAAGAGAGAGAGACATATACAGTGAGACAGAGACATTTACGCAGAGACAATTAGATAGAGAAAATAGAGACACAAAGATAGCGAGATATAGCCACTTCCTGTTGGAAGTGTTTATATCGAGCGACTCTTAATGATCTCATTTACTAAATGAGCAGTAGTGAGTTAAGGGCTTGCTCAGGTGCCCAAAACTGGCAGCTTGGAGGTGTTAAACATGTATCATATGCATATGATATATATGTAAGCATATGTACAGTGATTAAATATAAAGGCTATATCAGTGCAGGGACGTGTGGACATCATTTAGAGCCTTTGCTATGTTTCCACACAGACAGTAAATGAGGTGATACCGGAGAAAATGCACCTCTTCAAGTCAAGTCAGGAAGCTTATATATATATATATATATATATATATATATATATATATATATATATATATATATAAAATTATAGACATTTACAGATTTAAATAATGTATTGTTTTTATCTGTACGATCAATAAAGACAGTAATTTAAGTTTGTGTCGCCATTATGAGGGAAAAACCCACAAAACGCCCCCCAAAGGGTAAATTGTGAGAATCATGGCGGATTTTGGTGTTTAATTTGAGACTCAGAAATAAAACAAAAGTTTACTGATTAAAAATATTTTTATCTGGAGTTAATTTATTTATTTTATATCTAAGTAAAGAAAGGAAAAAATTTCGTGCCGTTTAAAATAATTTTAATTTTGACAGCCAAATATATATATATGTACTTTATACACCAGTGAATTGAATGCGCAATGACAGGAAATCGGTTGTTCGGCTGAAATCGGCACGCAGTGAAAATAAAAAAAATAATATTTCACCGAATCAATGGATTAAAACTAAAGTAACGAGTCTGTTTTGAAAATGTAAAAAGTAAAAAGTACAGATATTTGTGTAAAAATATAATGAGTAAAAGTAAAATGTTGTCTGAAAAATTAATAGTGGAGTAATGATATCGAATGGATGGAGTCGATTGATATCGAAAAAATCTACTTAAGTACAGTAACGAAGCATTTGTACTTCGTTACTTCCCACCTCTGTGATGTGAATATTAAAAACAAGTCTTCTTTTTAATGTGGCTTTCTGTAAAATAGAGAAAGAGCGCTTCTATCACAGGTTCTGATAATCACACATGAGTAGAAAAAAGAAATACCACTGTGTGTGTATGTGTATATATATATATATATATATATATATATATATATATATATATATATATATATATATATATGAGATCAAGAGCTAAACAAACACATTGACAAACATAAGATGTAAAAAAAAAATGGAACTTGTCACTTATAGATGAAATTCAGTCAGTATGATTCTATATCAACAACAAAAATATACTAGAACACAATATACCTGTGCAGTGCTCTTGTAGTCAATAACCACTTGTGACATTTATCTAAAAACACTTCTAACAAGTGGCATATATTGTAAAGAAATTATCCAAATAAAAATGTATTGCTTTCTTGCTCCACAGAACATGAAATTAGATGTCCTGCAGGTCTACGTGACCAGAATATATAGAGACGTAAGCTATTAATTTCAGCACAACAAAAGTAATGTTCCTGAATAACTGAGACATACAGCAGAACACACAGTTCCTGTACACACAGTAATGGCAAAGGCTTTTTGCGGGGAGTTTAGATTAGCACAATAAAGCCTTCTCAGGACACATTTGTGTTCCGTCAGGGGTTTGGTCTCATCACATCCTCATAGCCAGCATAAAGAACAGAACTCTGCCTGCTGAGAATGAACCCTGAAGCAGCAAAACATCACTTCCCTGCTACTGAGTCTCTGTCTGTCACTCTCGGTGAGGTAGATGTCCATGATGAACTGACCCGATATAAAAAGCTATGGCATGCCTCCTTGAACAGCTTCCCTTGGGGTTTTTGGGGTTCAGGAGGGCACATACTGTGGGACTACCATGATATTTTATATAAATATCACTTATGTAACAACATGCTAAAGCCTGTTCTAGCACCAAAGTTCCAGCTCTCTGCTCTTATTTATTAATAATAATCTCAGACGGCCACCTGTCATGCATCGGCAAGTTTTTTTAGAGAATTAGAGTGCTTTTACACTTGGCATTTTACATGTGATCCTATGGGAATAAGTCACCAGGCATTTGTAATGCAGATTTATTTCATCCTGAATCTAGCTAGGGTGAATATAAACAAGAACACAAAAAGAAAATTACGATTACATGATATCCATTTTTATCAATGTACTAGCATTTTTTTTAAATACCATACATTTACATGTATGGCATTTGACAGGTGCCCTTATCCAGAGCGACTTACAACTGAGCAGAGGAGGGTTGAGGGACATGCTCAAGAGCCCAGCAGTGGCAGCTTGGTGGTGGTGGAATTTGAACTTGTGACCTTCCAATCCAAGTCCAATGCCTTAACCACTGAGCTACCCCAAAATAAGCTAGTAGCTGTATTAAGATCAATGTAGCAAACAAATATTAGCACAACAAATGCACCACAATACCAAAATACTGATGTTAACATTATTCCATATCATCATTTCTTTTCTGCCACATGTAACAGAATATCATGTGACAGACATACTTGCTGATTTTGATTAACTGGCTAGTTAGCTTTCTTGATAACTAAATCTAGCTCAAAACTAATATATTACAAAAATACATTTAACTACATGTCAGATAACTTTATGAACAAATTAATTACAAGAAAAGTAATCCTAGGCAAAAAAATGTGGTCCTTTTTAATTCAATTTATTTTAGATTCATTTGTATAGTGTTTTTAACAGTATAAATTGTTCCAAAATAGCTTTACAGAGATAAATAGGTTATACAATTTGAATTCATATATTATTGTCTATAAGTTTATCCATTATAAGTTTATCTCTTTATACTCATATAATAAATATTACATAAGTTTATCTCTTCATACTACATAATAAGGAAGGTTAGGAGATGTCTTCTTACATTTACAGCTTTTGGCAGATACCTTTATCCAGAGCAACTTACATCTTATTTTGAACAACCTTTCCTTTAGAGGGCCAACATCTTAACCAAAAAACTACCACTTTATAGGACATTTTCTACAACAAAAACAGAATAAGACTTTTTGTCTATACATAACCCAAACGGATACTTCCAAGGGGACATTCAATTTATGCATAATCTAAATTAACACTTCTCAGAAGACACAGTGCCTATGCATGACCTAAATAAACACTTTTTCAGGAGTCACAGAGTCTACTCATGACCTGAATAAATATGTTTAAGGAGACATGCTGTTTACGCATGACCTAAATAAACACTTTTTAGGAGACACAGAATTTACGCATGACCTAAATAAACACTTTCAAGAGATAACACTGTCTACGCACAACCTAAATAAACACTTTTTAGGAAACACACTGTCTACACATGACCTAAATTTACACTTAATGTTAAACATGCAAATGGCCACTTCTTTGGAGACACACCTTAACAATGACTTCTCAGAAGAGACATGCTGCCTATGCACAGCACTAACAAACACTTCTAAACAAACATTGTCAATACGTAACTTGAACAAACACTTATCTGATTGCATTAAAATTAAAGCAATCATATTTAACCTCTCACTGTGCTGAATGTGTTACTGAATTCAATATGCCTAATAAACTGTTTTGCTCCCAGCAGGTTGGTTTCTCCGACCCCCATGATTACCTCATTACACAAAGCAATATTCTTGGAGCTGGAAACTGTTCTGATTTTAAACAATCTTTTAGGCCTTTTGTCTCTTTGCCAAGCAGAAACTCATGTAAGAACGACAAAGGAACAAAAGGATGTACTGAGGTCAGTCAAAGATTCAACATCAGAAGACACAGCAGGGACCAGACAAACACAGGCTGAGCAATCACACAGCACCATCATAAGAACAACTCAGACAAGTGGTTATTAGCTTCAGTAGGATAGGTTTGAGTGAGAGTTTAAGATTCATGATTCTACAGGTAATAATTACATAATCAGGAAAGTAGATCAGACAAATTGCAACTCCAGTAGTATGCTCCTGCTACAGAGACAGCAGCACTGTGTGAGCAAGTCTGATCATGATGGCAAGCTATTTTTATAAGAGCAAAATACAAAGTGAACAGATGACACACTCTCCACTATCTACTGTAGGCACTTTATTTTCTCACATTCCTCATTACTTGGCTGAGAACACATGTTTAGGTTGAATGACATGCTAACTACCAGTCCCCATGTTTGGGGCAGACACATGTATTTTTTGCCTGACAACTGACTAGACTAAAAAGTGGTAGATGATATACAATGCAATAACATACACTATGGCAAGTTAGCATTAATACAGACTAATGGAGAAACCAATAGGCCTATTATACATGTCATCTTCTAACATTTACTGTAAAAGTAACTGTAAAAGTTCATGTTTTGAACATTGGGCAAGTCACTCGCCAGTGTTTTCTATCCTTATAAATTATTTATGCTTTCTCAACCACCAGGTCACTGTATGTTATGCAAGCATGTCAATTATGTACATGTTTGCCAAAGGTTTTTTCCCATCAGTTTGTGCCTGTCAAAAGTTTAGAAACACCTAGTAGGAAGCTGGTTCGATCTCTCCTGGTCTGGGGTCTGGAATAGAGGAAGATTGAATGCCTGGAGCATGACAGGACGTGGTACAACCGAGAACACCTTGGGGACGTAACCCGCTCTAGGGTGCAGGAAGGCACTGGCCATGCCTGGGGTGAACTCCAGAAAGGAAGGGGCCACAGAGAGGGCCTGTAGATCACCTACTCTTCTCAGAGAGCAGATAGTTAGCAAGAACGAAGTCTTAATAGCCAATCTTGGCCAATGCCTCAAAGGGGACTCAGAGAGAGTCTCTAGCACTATGGCCAGGTCCCACCCAAGCACTCTTGGTCGCACCAGAGGCCTTAGCCTCCAGGTGCCACGGAGAAAACGTGACAGGAGCGGGTCTCTGCCCAGTGAATGCCCTGACACAGGGGGTGAGACGCCAAAACGGCGGCTTCGTAGACACAGTGAACAGAGGCCATCTCGTGGCATACGACCTCCTCGTGGAGGGAGCTCTGGGTTGGAGAATGGTCTCTACTACCTCAGTGAAGAGACCAGAACGTCCCAGTGAACTCTCTCCAGAACTCCTGGAAGGGACAGGGGACAGAGCAACATCTCTAGAGATTCGAACAGGTCTACTTGGGCTTTGCCAGACGTCTCCCAGATCTGCTCCACCACATGAGGATGGAGGCACCACTCCCCGTGTCTGGACCCATGCACGGTTCATTCAACCTGCCTGGGATGTAAGCTGCTCTCAGGGATAGGATTTTTCCCTGGGCCCACAGGGGGATCTGGCATGCCAGGCCGAACAGGGGGCACGAGCGCAGATTCCCCTAATGGTTGATATATATGACCACCGAGGTGTTGTCCTAGCGGAGAAAATGCTTTTGAGCCAAAGGTACAGCCAGCATCTCCAGACAATTAATGTGCCATAGCAGAGAGGGACTCTCCCATAGACCTTGCAGGAAGGGGCCACTCGTTACCGCTCCCCACCCTGTGAGGGACACGTCCGTCGTTTGTGTGACGACCGGGGACTCCCAACACGAGGCCTTGAAATAGGTACCCAGAATCTCTCCAAGCTTCTAAGGCACATAGGCATCGCCGCGTGACCTTTATCATACAGAGGGGATTGCCCTTCTGTGCGGGAAACCATGGGACCTGAGCCACCACTGAAGGGGTATCATGTACAAGAGGCCAAGTGGACTGACATTGAACCCTGCTGCCATGAACCTAAACAGTCTCTGAAACTGCCTGACAGTGAATAACTACCCTTCTCTGATCTTCCTGACAGCCGTAAGTATGGACCCAGTGCGGGCAGAAAAAAGCTGCATGCTTTAGTCGAATCCCATATGATGCCGAGATAGGTGGTTCTGGAAAAAAGCACACTCTTCCCGGCATTTAGCTGAAACCCCAGTTCCTTCATGTAAGCAAAAATGACATCTCGATGCCAGACCGCTTACAGCTCTGATTGAGCTTTTATTAACCAATTGTCCGGTGAGGATACAGATGCTCTGAAGTCTCAGGGGCGCCTGACACATTTTGTGAAGGTACAGGGTGATAAGGCAAGGCCAAACGGAAGGACCTGATATTGGTACACTTTGACCCCAAAAGCGAACTCCAGGAATTTCCTGTGGGAAGGGAGAAAAGTTTGCATCCTTTAGATCTACCGTGACAAACCAGTCCTCGGATCTGATCTGAGACACAACCTGCTTGAGTGTCAGCATTTTGAACCAGAGCCTCATCAAAGAGCGTTTCAGCTGATGTAGATCTAGAATAGGATGCAACCCACTGTCCTTTTTGGGAACTACCAGCTGACGAATCCGGATTCTCTGTCTAATGGAGTGACCACCTCGATGGCCTTCTTCCTCAGGAAAGTATCTACTTCTCGTTTCAGGTCCAGAGCCTGCTCGTTTCCCACCAGAGTGGGACAGAGCCCGTTGAACCGGGGCGGACGAGACCCGAACTGATTTGTATAGCCTCGCTCTACAGTGCACAGGACCCATTGGGACATGTCTGGAAGAGCTATCCAGGCTGCCAGGTGCTCCCATAAGGGTATCAGTCTCTCAAGACTGACCTACGGTCTGCCTAAAGCTGGAGCAGTGCCCCAACGTGGCTCTAGTGATGAGACCTCCTGGTCTGCAATGATGCCGCTTGGAAACAAAGGAGGAAGCTCGCTGGAGCTGGCCAATGCCCTGAAGCACATTTTGTGGCAGGGTTAACAAGCCAGGTCCCTGAAGGGGCCGGAGGGAAACCGGCACCGGAAAAAGCACACGCCCTCCGTTCACCCCCCCACAGGTCTGTTCAGGATCTCTTGAAGAGATAACAGTTGTCAAATCTGTCACCTCACGGGGCTTTGCACAGGGGGAGAGCACGTCACGACACTCTGTCTCAGCACTTTCAGTAGGTTGGGGCTGCACCCACCAAGCAACCCCCAATGAGAGTGGCATGTGAAGTAAAGCTGAAACACCACAGATTGTTTCTTGGCTTCCTAAAACCTTTTGACTACCGAACTAATGAATTTGCTGAAAAGGCCTGAGGGTGAGAGTGGGGCATCCAGCAGCGTGGCCTTGTCCCTGTTAGAGATTACGGACAGGGTGAGCCACAGTTGTCTCTCTGTGGCGGTTAGGGTGGCCATATGTCAATGGCCTTAGTGGTCTCTTTGGTGGCTCATAGGGCCAAGTCCAGTGTATGATGGAGCTCTAGTATCTGGCTGCCCATGATGTCTCCCACATTCAGCTCCCGCAGAAGGTCAAATTGGTATGCCTGTAACACCGCCATGGTGTGTGGACATCCAGTGGCCTGACCTGCTGAGGTGTAAGCCTTCCCCACCAGCGCCGATATAGTCCTCAGGGGGCTTGATAGTGGATGCAACACCCAGTGAGAGATAGCCTGCTAGCGTCTCTTCAACCCATGGCATGACACTAAGCCCCACGACACCTCCGTGTGCAGGTCAGGAAACAATGGAAGACCCCGACACAGAGTTTGTGATGCCGGGAGCAAAAATTGCTCGTCAAGTTTACTGGAGGGGCTTTATGCTCATCAACCGGACAAACTATATCCAGCTTCTGGACAGCACGTGTCACAACCTCCAGTAGCTCTTCGGTATCAGGTTCGCAAGAGCCTGAGATAAAACGGGGGCCGAAAAGTGTGTTTGGATGCCTTTATAAAATTTTTTGACAGACAGACAAACAACATTCAATTTTACACAGAACGCAAACAGAAGCTGACGCCAGCTTTACTCCATGTGCGTTTTATACTTCCTGGTTGTGACGTCACCCTGCCAGTGACAGCCTGCCTCCAATTTTGACTGATTACACACATTATTCAAGGCATGGACAATGCAGCCGCATTCCGATGCAGTTTGAGTTCCTGAAAGGGAACACCTTTGGCAAGTTTTATAAAAGGCATAGCAAAGTGTTTCACATAAACATTTGGAGAAACAAACTCTCAGAATGCCAAGAGTGTGTAAAGTACCCTGTGTGAAATTTTCAATGAGAAAAAAGAATAACATCTGTACATTTCTATCTTTTTGGTTTAAGTAAATTTTTATACAATAAAATTACCTACAGTAAAAGACTAGATATTTCCTAGTCTCCTAAAAAATCATTCAATGTCTGATGAGGCTTATTAAATCTTACTAGTAAAAATGGCAGATGTGCTGTAACAGGCTGTGGGATTCAGACATATAACCTATACTTACAGCATTACAACAGTCTGTAAGGTTTACATAGAATAATATAGACATTTGCAAAGAGATGCAGGTGTAGCTGATCAAGCGGATGATGAGTGTAAATACTAATATTTAGATAGATAGATAGATAGATAGATAGATAGATAGATAGATAGATAGATAGATAGATAGATAGATAGATAGATAGATAGATAGATAGATAGATAGAAATAACAGGTTACCTAATCATTAAGCACTTTTAAGTCTAATTTTATTGAATCTAAATTTAAACACAGAACCCCTGTCCCTTATTATTTTGATGAATGCATTAGGATTCATATCTCTACATCTCTGATCAGTCCTCCTGCCACCTCACCTCTAATCACATCAGACACATTGATGCTAAAACCAATTAAAGCTAATAAAGTGTGAAGAAAGAGAAAATGTCATTGACTCTCTCTCTCTCTCTCTCTCTCTCTCTCTCTCTCTCTCTCTCTCTCTCTCGCTCGCTCTCTCTCCCACTCTCTTGCTCTCCTTGTAGGTGTAGGCTCCCTGAAGCAGTTGTACTGTATACAGAACAAAACTTTAATCAGCTTCACTGTGAAGACGTGTTCCTGCATAAGACTATGCAAGAGGTACTTGCTGTAAAAATTAGCAGGAGACATGGGCAAGCAAATGCAGACGGGCTCACCATTGGTCCCTGTGTTAGTTCACACAATCACAGCTCTCTGATATGGAGCAAACAGCTAGACTGTGGTGAGAAGCTAAATTTAGCAAATACAGCTTTAAACACCATCTTTTCAGCCCCAAGGTCACCACAGTTCAGAGAGCTCTTTTGGCATGATGAAGGGTGCCATGTAGCCCTTTATCCTTCTTAATAATTACATAATTACATTTTTCTTTTTAGCAACAAAAAGAAAATGTATTTAACTGTTTAAAATATTCCAACCCACTTAATTTTTTAAATGAAAAAGCAAGCAGATTGGAATATTTAGTAGAGAACTAACAGTTTTAAAATATTTAAAACTAGAATTGGGACAGAAAGAATCTACTAATTAAATATTTAAAACTGTTTGTTTTGTTAAATTACCATAAATCTATAACTCGTGTAACAATGTTTGGGTTATTTGCTCTTCAGCGTTACCGCATTCTTGATACACAAAGTTTTTTTTTTTTTATCTTTTTATTATAAGAATAACACTTTTTAAAAAGCTGACTCTTTATGGTTGACAAAAATGGTTAAGTACACTTTTTATGAAAAATTTAATTTTAAACAAAAACAATTTGC
This sequence comes from Silurus meridionalis, assembly GCF_014805685.1. Taxonomy (NCBI): domain Eukaryota; kingdom Metazoa; phylum Chordata; class Actinopteri; order Siluriformes; family Siluridae; genus Silurus; species Silurus meridionalis. Next base: position 13,287,312 of record NC_060910.1, on the reverse strand, counting down.
ACATTTTTCATTGCAACCAAGCAAGTCTACACCAAATTCTACCTGCTCAAATCTAATTATCTTAATTTTCAATGACTATCAGGTATGACCATTGATTGGTTGGAATGAAAACTTGCACCCACACCGGCCCTTTGTGGAAAAGATTGGACACCCCTGATGTAGTCAATACATTGTAAATTAACATCAACATGAAACAACTTATTTTTCTTCTTCCCTTGATCTTAAGGAAAGTTAGAGGATGTAATGATCATGTAATTTAATATTGCATATTGGTAAATAAGTTTATTTAAAAAGGTTTAGTGAACGTTGTGGTACCTACTTCTCAGAATGTTTCAAGGACAAGGTGCTATATAGATCCCACACATTAATGCACAAAATGCATATACAATGTTTCAATGATAACTGAGTTACCTGTAATTTGCACACAGGTGGTTTTCAGTGTTAAAATATTACTACTTTTACTGTACATACCTACTTGTAAATATAATATCAGTGGGGAAAAATGGTACTTCAATCATTAGGACATTAGCGCATAAGGCTTTGCATGCTTAATAACTAGATGAACATCCTAATTTGGTTTGTGACATGCTGCTATATCATAGCTCCTCTGTACCTGTTTCATTTTCTCTAGTGTTATCTCGGTCCTGCTCTCTAATCATCATTTGCGTCTTGTATCATGGCTCAGTTTCCCCAGTGGTCCTCAAGCATTGTTGCTGATGGCTGTTTTTTTCAGTTCTAGATTGGTTGTTTCTAATTTTTTATTATGAATTTATCAGTGTTTACCCAGTTGTGGTAAATTACAATTAGCATTGTAAATATACTTGAAATGCAAATCTGAATATTATTATATTGCCTGAAAGACAAACTACAAAAATTTATTTAAAATACATTTGAACGTACTTCAATTACAAACATACGCTCATTTCCCTACATAAGTGTCATATGTAAACATTTTTAGTTATTTTAAATATTTTGATGAATAGTTTCTACAGACAGCTCTGATAGCAGACTTGAACCACACAGACATGTCTAATGATTGAGGTACAAATACCTTAATTTGTTCACTTTTGACAGTCCTGTACAACTATATTCCTTCAATATGACTCCAGCAAAATTGCAGCGCATTTGCTTTTAGAAGTATTAAACTAATCTACAAAAAAAAATATATTTTTTATATAATTTAAGCAAATGAGTGTTTCAATTTGTAAATTTTTCCTGCAGATCAGAAATTTTTATGAAGAGACAGAGTTACAGACACAGTGAAAGAACCCTTACTCCACACAATCTGACCAGAACCAAGGTTATTCAGAGCACGCTGCTCCATCCCAGTGCATCCAAGAACGCGAGGCTTAATTCCAGGGCTTCCACGTGCACGTCCACTCTGCCCCTGGGTCTTTACAAGCACGCTGCTGTGTTCCGGGGTTTTTGTGGATGCACCGCACCATCTCCAAGCATCTGCAAGCGCGCCATGGTGTCTCAGAATTCCCACGAGCTGACCATACCGCCACAGAACATCTACAAGCGCGCTGCTTCGTTCCGAGGTTCCCGTGGGCGTGCCGCTCCGCCACAGTGTCTCCAGGAGCGGGCCTCTCCTCCACAGTGTCTCCAGGAGCGCACCTCTCCGCCACAGTGTCTCCAGGAGCGTGCCTCTCCGCCACAGTGTCTCCAGGAGTGCGCCTCTCCGCCACAGTGTCTCCAGGAGCCCGCCTCTCCGCCACAGTGTCTCCAGGAGCCATAGACCCGTCACGAGAGCGCCGAGCCGTCACAGAGTCGTCACGAGAGCGCCGCGCCACCACAAAGTCGCAGCTCTGTTCCCCAGAGAGTGTCGTGCCGCCACGGCTCCAGAGTTCCGCCGAGGGTGCCGCTCAGCCTCAGAGTTTCACTGAGGGTGCCGCTCAGCCTCAGAATTCCGCCAAAGGGGGGCCGCTCAGCCTCAGAGTTCTGCCAAGGGTGCCGCTCAGCCTCAGAGTTCCGCCGAGGGTGCCGCTCAGCCTCAGAGTCCCCAAGAGAGCTCAGCCCAGCCACAGAATCCCCGGAGTGCTCCGCTCAGTTACCGAGTCCCCAGAAACGCTCAGTCCAGTTCAAGGGCCGCGAAGAGGTCGTAGTACCACCGCCTGGCCGCGAAGAGGTCGTAGTACCGCCGCCTGGCCGCAAAGAGGTCGTCGTACCGCCGCCTGGCCGTAAAGAGGTCATCGTACCGCCGCCTGGCCAGGAGAAGGATGCCAAACCGCCGCCTCCAAGTTCCCCACAAGGCGACTCCACAGAAGGCGACGGCTCGCCCCCATGTTCTCCGCAGGGTGACGGCTAACCCCCATGTTCTACGCAGGGCGATGGTTTGCCCACATGTTCTCCGCAGGGCGACGGCTCGCCCCCATGTTCTCCTCAGGGCGAAGGCTCGCCCCCAAGTTCTCCTCAGGGCGAAGGCTCGCCCCAAGTTCTCTTCAGGGCGAAGGCTCTCCCCCAAGTTCTCCTCAGGGCAAAGGCTCACCCCCAAGTTCTCCTCAGGGCGACGGCTCGCCCTCAAGTTCTCCTCATTGTGAAGACTCCCCCCCAAGTTCTCCTCAGGGCGACGGCTCGCCCCACAGACTCCAAGAAGGTGACGTCTCACCCCACAGACTCCAAAAAGGCGACGTCTGTCCTCCAGGTTCCCCGCAGGGCGACGGCTCGCCTCCAGGTTCCCTGCAGGGTGACGGTTCACCTCCAGGTTCCCACAGGGCGACGGCTCGCCTCCCGGTTCCCCTCAGGGTGACGGCTCGCCTCCAGGTTCCCTGCAGGGTGACGTCGGGCCTCCAGGCTCCCTGCAGGGTGACGTCGGGCCTCCGGGTTCCCCGCAGGGTGACGTCGGGCCCCCAGGTTCCCCGCAGGGCGACGGGCAAGGCACTCCAGAGTCTCTCCGAGGGTGTCATTACGGCCCAACGTCCTGCTGAAAGTGCCGGTCTCCGCTGTGGACGCCGCTCGGCCTCTGGTCTCCGCCGGGGACTTTGCTCGGCCTCTGGACTCCCCGCAGGGTGACGTAGTGCCCCCAGGTTTCCCGCAGGGTGACGGGCAAGGCATTCCAGAGTCTCTCTGAGGGTGTCATTACGGCCCAACGTCCTGCTGAAAGTGCCGGTCTCCGCTGTGGACGCCGCTCGGCCTCTGGTCTCCGCCGGGGACTTTGCTCGGCCTCTGGACTCCGCCGGGGATTTCGTTTGGCCTCTGGACTCTGCCAGGGACTTCTCTCGGCCTCCGGTCTTCGTCTTCATCCAGTCCAGTTCCGGTTCCCCGCCGTGGAGGTCGCGCCGCCACTGATCCGGTCTTTTCGAAGGGCGTTGTTCCGTTCCTGATCTCAACTGAGGACGCCGCTTCGCCTTGGGCACTTCCCGGTCTTCCTATGTTCCGTGGCGATGCTCACCGGGCCTCCTTTGACCCTGGTCGGTTCGAGAGGCCTTCCTCAGAGTGCCCTGGCCCGCCTGGCGTAGGTGGGTTTTGGGGCGTCAGGTGCCGCCCCTGGAGGGGGGTGGGTACTGTCAGGGATCCCCCTGCCACGCCTCCCTTGGCCCCTGTCAGGTATTCACCCTGCCACGCCTCCCTTGGTAGCTGTCACGCTGCCTCGTTATCCCGTGCCTGCTATGATCACCGACAGCTGTGGCTCATTATGGATTAGACTATATAAACTCACGTTCTCGAGTCACAGGCTGTCGGTTCTTAAACGTCATGCTGGTGATTTCCCGTGGCTGCTCGACCACCAGCATTCCCCGCTGGTTCTGTCTCTGAACTCCGTTACCGTAAGGACTATTCTATGTCATGGTAGTTTACTTTTGTTTTTGGACTCTAGTTTCGTTGTGGAATACTCGTCCCGAGTGGATATTTTTAGTTTTTCCTTCTCCGTCTTCGGTGTGAGTGTTTTTGTTTGTGTTTAGAAAATAAAGGACAATGATTGAGTTATTTCCGCTTCCGCGTCACAGTCTTTCTGTAGTGCTGCATTACCAAAAGCCATAGACAAACTTAATTATAGCCATACCCTCATATATTTCTCCTACAACCCATAGAGTGTCTGTTATTGTTGCATGCTTATTGTACACTCAACTGCCACAGGCTTTAGATTGCAATTTGCAGTGTGCAGTGTAATCTGGCTATTTAGACATTCATGCACCAGTTAATTCAATGATCGTTTCTGAGCAACATGTAGTCACTAAATTAGAAAAGTTCAGAAAAATAGTTTCAAGGTTTTAACATTTTTGTTTGAAGCAAGAAAGAGTAAAAAGGCCTGGCTTGTTTCAATATTAATGTTACATATTTCTCATTTTAGTATGGGATATAGGATATAAGTATGTTGTATATCTATATATAATAAGATCTGACCTGTGAGTCCATCTAGCAATGCTCATCACAGTGTAAAACTCCTCTAAACACTTGGATAGATATAATAACAGAAACAAGCTACCTTCACTGTTTTAATGACTTCCTTTCCTGGATTAATGGACTATGAGCACCTGGAATGGAATATGTTATGAGAAAATACAGGCCACAAAAAAGACATGTCACATGCAGATAATATAGTATGTGCCGATTCCTACTCCCTGCATTTTAGAATATATACTAGAATATTACATATAATATTATATTATATTCTAGATATATTCTAGATATATTATATTCTAGATATATAATACTTTCAGAATTCATGGGGTGTTTTTGCATTACACAGCTTCAAGCAGCTGATTACAATAGTGATTAAAGCTAATTATTGTGATGGCAACAACAACAATAACAACAGGTGAAGTTTTCATGTGTTTTTTATCTAATGATCTGTGTTTCTTCGCCCCCCCCCTTTTTCCTCCCTCTGTCCTAACCGCCCCAAGCTGCATGTTACTACAGAGTCACCAGTGATGCTTACCCTTTCTGCACTTCAGACTTGCCTGATCCATCCTGATGCCCTACTTCTGGTTCAAATTACCTGGAAACCACTTGTGTATGATTAGGATGGTCCCATGGTGCCTGAAAGTACAATTAGAAACTATGAAGCTGGCTCTGGACAGCAACTGCTAATTTTGTTTTTGTTTTGCACTTTATTTATCGAGTTTCTATCGGTGACCAATTTCATTTCTATCTCTCATTATGGATAAATATATAAATGCTATCTGGAATTTGGATATTTATGTATAGCTTCTTTGGACAGTGTTCAAAACACTAAACTGAATTCAACTTAAAAACATATGTATAATGTGTTATTTCTTAGATTATCTAGATTTTGATCTTATATAAATGTAAAACGATTTTACCGATATATAAATTGACCTGTGTCATTTACATTTACATCATTACATTTCAGATTTATTACCCTTTTATGACTGGGGCTCAGTCATGTTTCCGTTCATCCAAAAGGTGTTCAGTGGGGTTGTGGTCAGGGCTTCGTGCAGGGCATTCGAGTTGACCCCAATCAGGGAATCAATAAACAGTGGACAGTAGGTAAGCTTGCTTGAGTCCCAGTATATGTAGTAACATATGATCTCCAACACATTTTATCATTGGATTGGCAGTTATGTAGAATTTGTTTTAAGAAAATGATAATATAATAATAATAATAATAATAATAATAATAATAATAATAATAATCACCATCATTATAATCATTATTTTTTTTAATGGCTTTTTAATAGTCTGCAATTAAAAAGCATTGATGTTAGGGCAGAAGGATAGCAAGACAAATATATATATATATATATATATATATATATATATATATATATATATATATATAGAGAGAGAGAGAGAGAGAGAGAGAGAGAGAGAGAGAGAGAGAGAGAAAAAACATAAATCAAACTATGCAGTTCCACAGAGTCCTAGGTTTTCTTTGAGTCAGCAGCAGATTGGTGTATGTGCAATCTTCCAGTGCCACTCACTCATTCTCTCTCACATACACACTCTGCAATAGTCCAACAAAGACTTTTTGCTGACACACAACATGTGCTTGTTTACACACATCCTGCGTCATTCCGATTACACAATAGAACATTACATTGATGAACATCTCTTACTCATTATTTTTAATGAAGCAGGAAATCCCAAAGGGCAGCTGTTTAATATAACCAACACCAATTAAAAGTGCAAATTCTAAGAATATGCCAAGAGATTTAGTTTGGTAGCTCTGGGAACTGAAGAAAGGAGTGGCTGTGAGAATAGAGATTTGGAAACACAGCATGGTGGATATTTCCCCCCCAGAAAGGCGTTATATATTTTTTAAGAATTTGAGCTATTTCTTCGTAGTGCTATTGGGATAAAGGACCAATACACACATGGGTACAAACATCAGAAACAATATTACACTAAAAGATTTACCAAGGTTACAGTTCATAGCCTGGAAGTCTTGATCTGGGTATGAACTGCATTGCAGGTTTCAGTCACTGCTCTGAGGAGAGATATCTTAGCTGATAGTTTTCAGTCAACCTGTCTGATTGCAAACATGATTCTAATTAGCACCAGCATGTCATGTCAATAATCACGCAGACGTCACCCTTAATTAGCACATGTATTTAAGACTCAGCTTGCACCTCACAGTTTGTCTCCCATTTGTTTTACATGGTTGTTGTTTTTCATGGTCTTCATTTTAATGTTGTTGGTTTTTTTTTGCTTCTTGGCATTTAGTTTTTGTTTGCAATTGGTATATATGTTTGCAGTGTATATGCAGGAATATCTGCACCTCCCTCCACTTATCTCATTATAACATGACACCACTTCTATATCTGTGGAGGTCTGATGCTATTCAAAATGTACCCCAAACAACATGGGAATATTATTTTTTAGGCTGCTTTTTTAAGCTCCCTAACGGTGTGTGTATGTGTATATGTGTGTGTGTGTGTGTGTGTGTGTGTGTGTGTGTGTGTGTGTGTGTGTGTAGATGCCATTATAAAATGGACACATGACTAATCATTTTACCTTGTAAAGAGAAAAAAAAGGCTTGTGTTGGCATTGCATCTTTATTTCTTATTGATGCCACAATTGTGGTTCATCTTTATGCAAAAAAAGAAAAAAATTTTACGTCGGGAGGACTGTACTGTATATATATATATATTAAAAAAAATTCACTAAAGATAGATGTTCTTTTAATTACAGTTTATATTGTCTTTGGTTCTGTCTAAATACCTGTTTTGTCATTCATCAATTATTTCTGAGTACACCTGTCCTGGGTTTTATTTCATGAGTAGGTTTGTTTATGTATACCCTTTTTGCACCTTTGTTTGGTTGCAAAACTAAATGTATTCTGGTTTTCCTTTATTCTCATTTACAATTATGGATTATCTTTGTAAATACTGCCAGCTTGATCTCTGACCCCCACTGATTACTTATTTATTTTTCTCACAAATGTGTTTTAGTTTTATATCACTTTGTAATCCCTGTAACAATCTGAAGGATTTCAGTGAAATCTCCTGACTGACCTGTAATAATGATAAATAAGCTTAGATTCAATGACTTATTTGATCTAATAATTAATTCACATTCCAGTTTGTTTAGATTTACTGTAAACAGACATTGTTTCCAACCTACTAGTTATGAGTTACTGATCTCAGTTTTGTACCCTTGAAAGTGTGTTATTGTAACCCAGATACCTCAATAAACACCCCTGGAAAAATGTAATTCATATTCATCATCTTATTATTATCATTATTTCCGCAGCTAAACGCTCACCGTTTTACCAGACATAAAGTTGTGTGTGTTTGTTATTTATGACTCCAATAAACCAATGTTTGACTGTTTTTCTCAGCCAAAGATATATCTTAGTTAAAAAGAAAATGGAAACAAGACTGGTATGGACTTCAACCTAGATTTTTATTGAAAAATCCATTTTAGAAACATCATTAATGCTCAGTGCTGTACTGCTACAGGACAAAGTAAAACCATACACTTCAACTGTGTAAGTACAGCGTGACGGTAAATCTGTAGAGTTTCATACAAGTTCTGAAATAAAGAAATATACTGGACTAATAAAGATATAAACCATGAGTTAGCTCATGTTCTCTAAAGTATCAAAATTACCAGAGGAGTCGCTTAGTTCAACACTGGACCCTTCAAAGTGCCCTTGACGCCACACATTTCATTTCTAAAGCAAAGTGCATTCATGATGCTGTCTATCAGTAGTAATCTTATCCAATTATCATCCCAGAAATCATTTAGAATCATTCGGCCAAACTGAAAAGACCTTCGTATTCACGCTTTCTCCAAAAGGTTTCATTTGCAATTCGATTATTCAATGCGCCTATGAGAAATGAGTTGATATGAATCATTATAGCCCACTTCTTTTCCAAGAACAAATCACATGGTCAAAAAGACCTTAGTGTAATTTCCTTCCTGACCTTGAATGTCAGCTTACTGCTGAGTCAATTTCAACACATTTTGTTATAAATAAATCCAGACCCCTTAAATTCAGTGTGAACTGATCTTTGATATCAAACCTTAACTATATAAGTAATGCTTTAAATTGCAAAGTGGGTACTGTTCATAGAGAAACATTAATAAGTGATGACATACAGATGTAAATCTAAACAAGCATTTTCTAAAGGATTACTTCAACCGTTTTTATCGATCTTGTTGTGACACAGGCTTGTGTTTTGACACTTTCAGGCTGACATGAAGGGAAAGAAAAATTCCTTTACGTTAAGATTATTCCATTAACATTCTGGTATCTAGTTTCCACATGCCAGTGTAGTGGTGCCAGTGGGATTAACTTTAGCTTAAACTGTACCTAAAAAAAGTGATGAAGTGGAACTCAGTCTGTCCAGCTTTTTCACCTTATCATTTGTGCATCCTGCTAAGGGTGAAAGCACAACTATGTCCAGTAGTTGCATTGCACTCTGGAACTTTGAATATTCATTTATATTTTCAGTACCAAACGAAAGTGAGTACACCCCTCACATTTCAGCAATCATCATATACTATAAAAATTAAACTTTAATGAAAAATTTTCATTAGATTTATGTGGCATGGAACATCACGTAAAAATAAAAAATGTGGTCTTCTTATGACAATAATGAAATTGCAGCACCAACAAACAATTTAGCACCAACATCTCTAAGATATTTAATATGCAACATATTTAATGTGGTTCATGTTGAAGCTTTTCTTTAAGTTAGGATGTCATGTCACAGTCATATCGTGGTGAGGTGACACTTGCTAAAGGAGATTCGCTGGAAAATTTAACACTACAGTGTTTCCTTTACTAGGCACTTGGTTTTAATAACACTGACATGACAATTTGCTGTGTAATGTAAATGCTGATAGCAAAGCATAAGTCAAACTCCTAAAAAGAGTTGATGAATGAGATGACATCTTTATGATAACTGAATGACAGATCTGTGTGTGGGTGTGTTTTTTTTTTTTAATAAAGTGGGTTTAAGTTCATGCTGTATATGATCTTTATGAATAAACTGCTGCAAAACAATGACACCAGGATGACAGATAAATACTGTACATTTGCTATGAAATCAAATTATTGATGAGTGATGTTTGACATGCCAAACCATTATTATGTGACTCTGATCCTGACATGTTATAATTGTCTTTAAAATGGTATATTTGTAAGTGTGTTCTCAAGAATTGATATGTCAGTCCTAAAAATGTCATACAACAATCTTATGTCAACAACAAATCTTGACTTGCCATCATGACTGAACATTAACATTCCAAAAAGCATTTTGTTTGTGTTTTTGTCCTAGCTGAGTAAATAGGACCTTAAAAACAGTAGTCATAAAATGCTTATGCAGATGTCTGGTACCTCTATGAACACTTCCCACTATGAATCAAATACATATCAAAAAAGTCAGTTTATAATACCTTCTATAGGTAATTTTCACAATTACCAGATAACTGCGCTGCACAATAAATAGTGTCCTTAGTGTATGGTTACATTAATTAATACAATACATCTACAAGTACAGTTACTATAAGTTATCTGTTAAGCATTTTCAGGTCCTGAGTCTGATCCTAAACATGTTTCTCACACACTCTATTGCGAAAACCGGTCAGTGAGTGATTAAACGTGTGATACACACATGAACACATCTTACACATACAGGTTGTTCTACAGTTAAAAATCACAATGTCTATTGCTACAAAATATAGCCATGAATTCGAAGATGTCTAGTGAGAGACATGCAGGTTTATAGCCTTCTCAGAATCCAGTCCAAGAGCTGACGTAATTCATGACGCCGAAATTCCAGCAACTTCCATCATTCCATAACGAGCTGCTAAATCTTGCCAACTCAGCATATTATGACACTCCAGGGTTAGGTGAGGCATGTGTGTAAGTCACAGTCACACAGTGTCCTACCCGGGAGATTAGTGCCCAACACCCAGATGGTTCAACATCTCTTGCTGAGCCCTTATGGTTCTCGCATGTGGCTGTCGGAGTCCAGGCATCCAACAAGCTTATTAATGTCAGCACTATTGTTCTTGTTGACCTACATATTCTTGGCTTTAGTTTTATCAGGGTTGCAACCAGGTAGCAGAAGAAAAACAAACAGCACAGTGCTGGAAAAAGGAAATGTGCTATACAGGAATCAATGGGGATTAATCAGAATTAAAGGACAAAGCAAGATTACACAGCTGGTTATTATCACAGCTTATACCACAGAATTTTAGAATCTAAAATCTCAATTGGTCAGAAGTGAGTTAAGGTTTGCGTTAATTCACATGTTCTAATATGCTTTGTAACAGTCAGAAATAAAGCTGGAACTAGGCTTTTAAACAGAGGGAAGTCTTCTGGAAGACCTAAACAGAAAGAACTACAGTATAAATGCATAAAACATACAACGTTGGAGAACTGCTGTGGTATAAGAGGAATAAAACACTTTCTGTTATTGGAAAAGCAATCATCTTCAGGGTGGAAGCCACACCTGTGATTCTTGACAGAATGCACCAAGATGTTGATTAGCACATCCTGTCCAATTTTACATACTGAATGTTATTACTTCTGTTTAGGCTTGCGAGCATGCAGAAGCAAACGGTGATGTGTCCACATAAAACAATTTTTTACAAATAAAAATGACATCACTGAGATATACTGTAAAAACAAATCTAAAACAAATCACAGTAGCATTTGGTTGGTAATGCTTATGTTCATAAAAGAAGTATTGCCAAGAATTGCACCCTTTAACCTTACGCTATGAACAAGCATGAGTTCAGGTCCTTTCCTCTAAAATTACAAAGATGTACACGTAGGTCTATGTTAACAAAGGATCAGCACATTTCTGAACACATACGAATGTACACACGTACATGTATAAAAGGCTTTACAATATCAGAGCAAACCTGCACAACAGTCTAGATTAATTTCAGCTTATCAATACACCTCAAAAACCACAAAACAGTTTGAACTAATATTACATCCTTCTAGGCATGTGCCTAAAAAAACATTTGTTCTAATCATTTAAACAATCTTAATTTTTATTATGTTATACTATATTGTCACAATATTGTGTTAGACAGCATTTTAACAGTTAAACTTTTTTAAAAATATTTAACTGCCTGAATTAGAGAAACAAGGTATGTTTTATAGAAAAACATACCTTGATATATTAAAAAAATCATAGATATTTAAAAAAAAAAATGATCTAAACAAATTATTGTCTCACAGATCAATGTTATCAATGCAATTATCAATTTTGAACATTTATAGTCAATTTAGTTTTTTTATTTATTTATTCTTTTTTTTTTATAATATTGCCACAACTTGACAGAACAGAGTAGGGCTTTTTGTCTATGACTTGATCCTATTATAAATTAAAGATGATTATGCTCAATTTATAATTTGTTTTCTTTTCTTAAATTTTGGGGTTTTAGGGTTAGTCTTAAATATTTTCTTAAATTATTTAAAACTTGTTATCTGATTGGTTTCGAAATTGCAAAATGGGAGGTCATGTTGAATCAAATGCTGCATCAATGTTAATCATATTTTTGACAAATATCTTATTTGTGGCACATACTGTAACTCCATCTGACAGAGATGGTGGGTTTTGATCTGGGATGAGCTCAGCAATATTATAACATTGTTTAATCAATCATTCATGAAAGATGCTTGAAAATTTCCACTATGAAAATTTACTTCATAACTCTATGGAAATCTAACACACACACACACACACACACACACACACACACACACACACACACACAAACAAACACACACTAAATAAATTCTATATTTCATTTTGGCTGACCTCTTATTTCTGCAACTTTTGTTGATAATTCTGAATTGTTGCAGGTCCGGGAGGTTACTTCATAAAACCTGAGTTCTCCTCCAGAAAAAAAATGTCAAAAAATATCAATGCTCTAAATAAGGAATACTATGGCAATTTTCTCAACTACAGTACTATACGGAGTCCTGTGAGATTAGTAAAATTGTTTATTTTACTGCCTCTACCTGATAAATAACAAATAAGTACTTAGTTTCTAAAGAAGACTAAAATCAGAACCACTGATAAATCAGTCCCTGGTGATTCATTGCAGCACAGCTAGACAGCTACTCAAAAAACAAATGTGGCCATGTTAGCTTCCTCCCCAGGGACATCATTTTAAAAAAGTCAATTTCTCTTGAAACACATCATTAAGCTCGATATGAACCTACTATCCATCACCATTACATCTCTCATTTTCAGGTGAGAGTTCAAAAGGTCATACAAATGGCACCTTGAAGCGATGGCTAAATCCTGAATCGCCTGCCTTCATCCGCATGTCGGCGCGAGCTATTCAAACAGCCGTCTTCATGCTTCCTCATCACCGTCCTCCAGCTCAGAGCGTTCACACTGAGGCTCTAGAGGGGAACTTAGCCACGGTATGGCCCTAAATGGAGCTACACGCCTCTCCGGGGCACTCTAAAGAGAAACAAGGAGGTGTCACAAGAGGTCGTCATAGTCGAGGAGTTTGGAGTGCTGCCGGCTCTTCCACAGACGGAACTGACGAAAGTCGAAATACGTCTCGATCATTTCCTTCCCTACAGCATGGTGAAGAAGACGAATTTCGCATGGTGAGACTCAAATATCGGCTGTGTTAAATATTACAGAGTTGGTCCAAATCATTAAATTGTAGAGTTTAAAGACAGCTTCTTATTTAAAACACAGTTAATTATCTACAGCAGTGTGACATCTGATCATGCTGTGCATAAAGCCATAGGAGATAACTAAAATAGAGCCAATGTAATTGAGGAAAAGAAGGAGGGCTGAATGGAGGGAGAGTAGGAGGAAGCTCTCCTGGGTGCACTAATGAGAGCGAGTCTGTAAGGAAAGGTAATGAGACTTTAATTGGAATGTAATTAACAACCAATCAATAGTTATCGCTCAAAAGATAGCCATGAGCTCGAATCAGGTTTGTGCACAGATACCATGTACAGTATGCTGACCCCCTGACTGTAAAAACAGTGATTATATGTGTAATTGTGCCTGATTCTATCTGTCTTTTGTCTGTCTGCAAATGTTTAATGGATGAGTATCATTTACTAACACACACACACCCACCCAACCCAAGACTGAGTTGAGATATAGGACACTTGAAAAACAGGCCACATGACTAAGCACATCATTTTTGTTTGTTTTTGGTTTTTATGAGGACGTATTTTTCAAGTGTGCGGGATTGTATGAGAGTGTGTGAGTGTGAGCGTACTCACCTTGTGCAGAGAGTTCCAGAGGACTCTTAAACTCCACAGCATATGGTCTCATCAGCCTCTTGAGGTTCTGCACAAGCTGAAAGAACAATAAAGTGGTTTTGTTCCAATATCATGCACAATGAAACAATAAATCAGCACGCACATTTAAAAAGAACAAAACAGTCCACTGGTACATGGTGTCAAAATTCCAAACAGCTGAAGTTTCTGGTGTTTTTTTGTGTACAGAGTGCATTAGATAAAAACAAGAGAACGTGATGGTTATCAGTGTTGTTGGGAGCCTGAGGGAAGCGGAGGCGGTATGTGTGTCACGGAGCAGAAGGAGCGAAATTACAAGGAACAGTAGAGTGCTAAGCTGCCGGTTTTAGTGAGGATTATGATTGACCTTTCTTGCATGGGGCTCTGATGTAACATCTGTGAGAACCCGTCCTCTCTAGATCACGATATTTGTCTAAATCCATGTCCCAAACAGTGTGCTTGTGGTTTAACTGTCTTCCACGTAATGTGCAGAGGCTGTACAACTTCTTATTTAGAAAATTATCTAAATATCGTAGATACAATGTTGTATATATAATATAAGTATACAGTATAAAAATACAGTGCCCTCCACAATTATTGGCACCCCTGTTTAAGATGTGGTCGTGGACTTCTAAAAATTCTCCTTTTTTTTAAAACAACATAGAACCCAAATGCAAAAAGAGAAAATCCAACCTTTCATTTAAGTACATAACTTTGGTGGTAAAAAAAATCATACATTTAGAAAAAAAAAAAAACTTGAAATCATGTGTCCCACAATTATTGGCACCCCTAACAATTCCTCTGAAAAATTTAATTGTTTTTTTTTTTTATATATATTTTCTGTAGTTGCTAAGGTTGGTCAGGGTATCTAGGGACTTTTAATTAGTAATTCATGATTTCCTGTTTCCTGGGGTATAAATATGACGTGACACAGAGGCCTAATTCTCTTACCCATTTGTCAACATGGCAAAGACAAGAGAACACACCATTCAAGTAAGGCAGATGTGTGTCGACCTTCATAAGTCAGGCAATGGCTACAAGAAAATAGCCACCGCCTTAACTTGCCGGTATCTACAGTCAGAGGAATCATTAAGAAGTTTAAAACAACTGGAACAGTGACAAACAAGGCTGGAAGAGGTCCCAAGTTTATCTTGCCACAACGCACAGTGAGGAGGATGGTAAGAGAAGTAAAAATTTCCCAAGCTCACCGTCACAGAATTGCATCAAAGAGTGGCATCTTGGGGTCACAGAGTCTCCAAAACAACCATCAGACGCCTCTACATGCCAACAAGCTGTTTGGGAGGCATGCAAGGAAAAAGCCTTTTCTCACTAACACTCACAAACGTAAACGCCTGGAGTTTGCTAAGCGGTACTGGGACTTCAACTGGGGTCGTGTGCTTTGGTCAGATGAGACTAAGATTGAGCTTTTTGGCAACAAACACTCTAAGTGGGTCTGGCGTAAAACAAAAGATGAGTATGCCGAAAAGCACCTCATGCCCACCGTGAAGTATGGTGGAGGATCTGTGATGCTGTGGGCCTGTTTCTCTTCCAAAGGCCCTGGGAACCTTGTTAGGGTGCATGGCATTATGAACGCTTTGAAGTACCAGGATATTTTAAATAAAAACCTGATGGCCTCTGCCAGAAAGCTGAAGATGGGTCGTCATTGGGTCTTTCAGCAGGATAATGATCCAAAACATGTGGCAAAATCTACACAAAAGTGGTTCAGCAGTCACAAACTCAAGGTCCTCCCATGGCCATCTCAGTCCCCAGACCTCAACCCAATCGAAAACCTGTGGGGCGAGCTAAAGAGAAGAGTGCATAAGAGAGGACCCAGGACACTGGATGATCTAGAAAGATTGTGCAAAGAAGAATGGTCAAAAATCCCTCTCTCTGTGTTCTCCAATCTTGTGAAATGTTATAGGAGGAGATTAAGTGCTGTCTTGTTGGCAAAAGGAGGTTGTACAAAGTATTAACATCAGGGGTGCCAATAATTGTGGCACACATGATTTCAAGTTTTTTTTTTTTTTCTAAATGTGTGATTTTTTTACCACCAAAGTAATGTACTTAAATAAAAGGTTGGATTTTTCTATTTTTTTGCATTTGGGTTCTATGTTGTTTTAAAAAAAAGGAGAATTTTTAGAAGTCCACGACCACATCTTAAACAGGGGTGCCAATAATTGTGGAGGGCACTGTATATGAACTGAGTAAAAAAACACTTTGGTAGACATTTTACTGAAATTTGTTCATTGTCCCTAGGTAACGATAATTTACCTGTATATTAGAGCAAGCGTTTTAATACCGAACCGTACAGACAAAGATCTGCTGTTACACAAAATAATAAACAGCTTCAGGCTAATCGAAATTAGTTGAAAAGCACTGTGTCATACAGGCACTCAATGTACCCTTTAACAAATTGTGCGTAGTGTAGACTCAGCAGCAGTTTCTATTCACAGCCCCCTGGTGTAGATGTGGATATTTTTTACTAATTAAAATTTCAGTTTGCAATCTAAGACATGCCAATTACTAATATATTTTAAATCACTTTCAATTGCAAATAACAGTTTATTAAACAATAATTTACAGTTTAAAAACAACAGGACACCTTTAGGAACTGTCTGTTAGTGCCCTCAAAGCATAGGGAATACTGTATGTGTCTATTCTGTCTTTCTGTCTATTAAAGTCTTCGACTTGTTAATAAAGAATGACAAAAGAAATGATCTATACCCAATATCATTCCCTACAGAGCTAGTTCTCAGGCTATACATGTTGCTTATCAACATGGTCCAACGTCCATTTTTTATCAATGTTGTTTTTTGGTATTTCTCTTCCTGTGAAGGTTCTGATAAATTGATTCATTCAGCCTAAGATGGAAAATGGCATCCGCCATCACACAAGCATTCGAGTGAATTATGACACACTAAGTTTATAACAACTTTTATTGCCCAAGATGATCAGTTTTCACACCTGAAGACTCAGTGTCTTCAGAGTGCAGCCAGGGAAAAATAATTGTGGGGCTCAGGGCAACATCCCATGTTTGTCTTTTCAACATCTTCGTTGCCTCTGTGAATGCATTCTGTCTATTCTTGTGCACATCACTCACTTGAGCAACAGTCAGGGTAATCAATCACCCCTGTGTAAGGGCAGATGAGTTAAAATTGATCACACTAAAGGATTGTCTAAGGCATCTTCAACTGGTAGACCAGGGATCTAGATGCAGAGTGAGCAAGACAGTGGACTAAGTCTGTAACAGGGTCAAAAGTATAGTGTATCACTATAATTCACTGACTCATTTTTAACATGAAGCAGTAGCAGATCTTCTATTATGGTTTGTCCATTCACATTAATTTAAGTAAATTATTTAGCTAAAGGAAGTTATAATTCAGTGTTGGACTTCTGGCTGAAATGACATGAATCCCAACACAATCAAGCTGCCACTGTTAGGCCCTTCAGCAAGGCCCTTAACCCCTAATTGCTCAGTATATAAATTAGATAATTGTAAGCCTGGATAAGGGCATCTGCTAAATGCCATAAATGTACAATGAAGATAGCTTATTTGACCAGACACTAGGTACTAAGTAGACATTATAAGTTTTATTTTTGCACAATTTTATATTAATTATCCTCTAATATGATTAACAAACTGGCAAGATGGTTTATGTAAAACAAAAAGACAACAAAAAAAGGTAATGAATGTGTTTATTATCAAGGCAATCAATAAGTTGAAATATCCCACCTGTAAATAAGACTAGTCAAAAGTGTAAAAGTATGTTCACATTGACTTATTTTTAACTACAGACTGAAAAATAATGACTAACTAGATTAAATCGCTCCTTATTAAGCAAGCTGCTGTAGACAAAACAAAGCAATAACTACAAAAGTACCAATAGCTATATCAAAAACAATAACAATTCTCATAGAGACAAAACAAACACCACTACAACAGCACCCAGGATTATAGAAGATTATATAGAGTATAGAGGAGGACTCAGGGTGCCATTTTGGTAGAAGTAAGCTATCTACAAAGAAAAGTGTAATGTATAGTGTTTAAGGAATGGTGGAAAGGATGAGAAAAGGGGAAAAGGAATACATTAAAACTGAAATGTTTGGGCAAGATAGCAGTGTGTTTAGATAGCTGTGCTAATTATTTTGAGAGCAAGTCGATTCATTTGAAGTAATGTAAAAAACTGTAACGTGTACCTATATTATTATTATTATTATTATTATTATTATTATTAATAATAAGAAGAAGAAGAAGGATAATAAGAACATAATTATAATGTCTCCATGCTGGTAGGTTGGCTCAAAAATACACTGAGACTGCATTCTAAGAATACATGGCTCTTACGTGACACGAGCATCTACCGTTCTCTAGAGAACACAAAGTTGCGTCAAGTGCAGTGTGGCATGGAGCTCTCAAGTGCTGCAGACATGTAGATAAAGCAGGGCATGTATTTATAGAAGGATGACTACATTTTTCCAGCTGCTTTCCTCCATTACTGCATAGCTGTGGTAGTACATGTGGGAGCATTGGAACTCTAAATTAGTGTTAATGTTCTTTAACCATGTGGATCATTCAGGAGGAATACAAGTGCAGAATGTAAACAGATAGCCATAGGTATAACATATGAGTACAGAGCTACAGTAAAACACTGTGGACTGATTAAGCAGATCCATCATCCGAGGAAAGCAAAGCTTAGTGGCAGAGATATAAAAAAAACTAAGAAAGATGGAGCTAAGCTCTTATTTTTCAAATACATCAATATAAGATTTAAATTTTGGTATCCATTTAATATGTTTAACTTGTTTTTTTGGTTAGATAGATTAAACATACATTTTCCAATCAATGTACAAATCACAAGACAGATGACAAGTTTATTGTTTTTTTCCTATGAAAATGTTACATCTTTTTTATCATTTATCATGACATTCAGAAGAAACATGGCAGTTAACCCAGTCAAACATAGAAAACATTCGAAAAATAATATAGCGCATTGATCACACCTAACTGTTTACTGCTAATTTGGCTGGTCATGGACCAGATTTTGTCCTGTTTTCTCAGCTGTTTTCCTGATCAGAAATAGTACATGACATATTGCAACAGGAACTGGGAAAACTGGCAGCCAAAAATGGTTCATGAGATACTGCTTTCCAAGACTTACACTTTAGTCTTAATGTCCTGTACCATTTCTTACAGCCTGGTTTCGTTAGCCCACTTTAGTTTAAGTAAACTATTTTACCCAGCAACTCACTGAATACAAGAGAATAGAATACATCTATTCATTGCGAATCAGATGATACATTATGAAAAATATGTGTAGAATCTGCAGACAGTCATATATTTATCGGAAACAAAAGCAAATGTTTAATAAAAAAATATATCAGCTATATCAAACAAATAACCGTCATGTATCAGCCATTCATGTATTAAATATTCTTTTTAAAAAAATATTAAAGGAACCTATTTGATTTTCTAATCCTTTACACAATTATGCCGCTTTTATTATTGGCCAAGTTACCATCTGTGAGGATAATTTTTTTTTGCTAATGGCACAGTTTTAATGTCCAAGGTAACCTGTAAGTATATAAAAAAAAGCAGTAAAATCAATAACAAGATCACTTTATGTATCCCATAGGGAAATTCACCAGAAACATTAACAGATTAAGAAGCACACAGCAAAACTAAAAATACTCATCAAAAATGGTTTGCATGATGTTTTTTTAGAAAGCTGTCACATTTAAAGACAATAAATATGATTATGTGAATGCAGAAATCCTGCCTAAATTAAAAGAGATTGATCAGGACAGAAGAATTCAGCAGTTTAATAATACAAAAAACAACTTCATCTGAACCCTTCTTGTGGATAAGTGGATAACAGACTGAAATAAATGCAGTTATTTTTCCATGTGACAATCAATCACCAATGTGTCCAAAGAGCATCAGATGGTCCACATGAGATCACAGATTCAGTTGTAAAATAATGGTTATATATTTATGTTTGGATGATGATAATGCTAAAACCTCAATGTAAAGCTTTGGTTATCAGAGGCAGATGTACATCAAGGTATGTTTGTGTGTGTGTGTGTGTGTGTGTGTGTGTGTGTGTGTGTGTGTGTGTGTGTGTGTAAGACAGTGATACCTTTACATAGCAAATATACTGTATGAAGGGCATAAGTAAGCAGGCCAGTGTTGACAAAATAACTCTTTTAGTCACAGCATGTCTTACACACATCTTTCACTCACCTCCACCTCTCACTGACTATAATTTATATAACTGTCCCAGCACACAGGTGTGATTCATGCCTGCAGACTTCATGCATGCTTCATTTAAACACTCATATGTTAATGTGCAGTATCAATTGACCAGCGAATGTCAACCTTTTCAAGATTTGATAGCTGAGAAATAATCGATGCTGTACCTTCTCTCCATTTGCGTTGCCCAATACATAACAGCCCATAATATGAATGAGATTTGGCTCAGGATTTCGCAAACTCATAAGCCGGGCCAGTTTCTTCCAGAACCTGCACACAAAGATTAAGAATTAATGACCGGGATTTTATTAGGTGTAACATAAGACTTATGTTGATCTCAATAATCTGTGCATTATATTTTTTTACTATTTCATAAGTACAGGAAAAACACGGTGTGATGCTTTTTTTTAATAGAAAAATACTCAGCTGTTAACACTCAAGGGTTTTATTCCTCGCATAGCAAAGCGATTTGTCACCAATTACACTTTTTAAGTGCTAAATCATCATAGTTATGTTAGATGTCTTAAAAACTAAAATATGCTGCAATTACATTGTACTCAGACCTCAGGAAAGTGCAATGAAATGGTCATGCAGCTAAAAATTCCCATGCAGCATCCACTTTTCCCACGTTCTCTGACATACACACACTAAAACACTTAAGTTCTTTTTTAATTATTATATACTATAAAATAGTAGATTTTGCTTGTTATGTAGATATTGTGTATAATTGTGTATGGTTTGCAAATTTTGATTTCTAACTTTTCATTGATTTTAACCCAATAGTAGTAGCAAAAAAAATTAAAATAATGCATAACAAATAATGCATTAGGCCATCAATTTTAAGAGCAAACATAAAAAAGTCAGCTGACTTAAATACTGTTTCTTATACTGTATGTTTAAAAACTTAAAACCTTTGACAATAGTTGCATAAACATGATTATGCACTTCTTCCAAAGGTGCTGGAGCATGATTAGATTGAGCTTGATTGGAAATAGTTCCTTTTTCTTCTGAATTTTAAATGCAAAGGATTGCAGCACTTGTTTCTGTTTAATTTATGGTAAAACACTACAAACAACTGTTCTCTCACCAGCTCCTTTTTTCTCTCTTCAATATAATAAGACAAAATGTACAGCTTGTCATGTGACTTAAAAACTGAAAGCATAAACTCTGACTGTAACAAAACATTGGCAGTGAAGGTTCTTTACTAAAAAATAAATAACTAGCTGAATATCTAATGATGGAAAATTCACAGCATCAGTGTTATATAACACTTTTATAAATTGATAAATTGATAATTATCTGGCTGTCGATCTGTCTTTTTAGATTTGCTGAATTATTTGCAAGTAAGCAATTATTTCAATTATTCAACGATGTTTACTATAACTAAGTTATTCTAGTTATAGTTATTTAGTGCAGTCATATCATGTCATAAATAAGTTAATGACAAGATGAAAACTCTTCTACTCAGACCTGTTCATGTCCCTTATATTTAGAAAACAGTTATTTTGGGTTAAAATAATAGTTTGGGCTGGAAGCTTCTTTAACTGCAAGAAGCTGCTGTTATTTTCATCTTAAAGTTTAGAAGTTTCCAAGCCACCAAATAGTAATTTATTTTAAAGCTAATGTGATATCTGTCTGTCTGATGGTGAATAAGACTCACTGAATCATGTCCTCCTCTTTCTCCACTTTTGCAAATGTTGCCACTTTGTTTTTTAGGAGGTAGAGGTGCCCAGGTCCTCCCTAACAAATTATGGAAGAGTGATGTAGTTAAACACAGTGTACACACATACACACACACACACACACACACATACACACACACACACAAACAACTACACAAACTTCTCACCTGACAGAAGATAAGCATGTTCCAGATTTTGCAGCCTTTTCTGTAGGCGTTAAGTTTCTTTTCAATCTCCTCTGAGATATACAGGAAGTTGATGGACAGAGAAAAAAAAACAGAAATGAATAAGCAATGCAACACAGAATACAGACACAGACAAGCAAACAAGAAGGAAATAAAAGACAGATAAAACGATTCAGTTAGTCAGACAAGAGAGCTTCTTATAGTAAAACATCAAGCAGCTGATTAACAGGCCATAATTATTCTAACCCATATGGAAATCTGATATATGGCCATATATGAACATATTTGATGTATATAACCACATATAATGGTAGTTAATATATGTTAACATATATGAACATATTTGGAGTTCTATTGGTTGCTTTAGACATATATTATAAAGTATGTGGAAAACATGTTTTTTTAACTTACCATCTAATGTTTCTATGCATATGTAGGATACATATACTTTAATATATTGTGTAACACCAGTCATGATACATTAAAGTACATCGCAATATATGAGATATCGGGTGTTGAATTATGGAATTAGTTACTATGTGAAATTAGTGCCACATAGATGTTAATGTAGAATTTGCTCATGGGATTATTTAATATTGATACACTTCTAGATAGTAATTTAAGAAGGCAGTCTTGTGCTTATCTTAGGAATCTCTGCTGTTGGAAGTATATCTGCCAAATGCATAAATGTATATGCAGGGGAATTAAATTATTCAGGCTCTTCTTCGAATAGAAGCAAACAATTAAAATAAGATTTATTAAAAATAAAAACGTTACACAAACACACTTAGTCGACTTAATGTACATATGTTACATATAATTACATTTTAAAAATATATGTGGCATATATGTACAACTATGGGAATTTACACTCACCCAGTATATCATCAAAAGTTGCATGCTCGTGGTCCTACATGAATCAACAGAAGAGTTTTTTAGAAAGAGAATATAGGCACTTACTGCGCAATATTGTTTGCTAATTATGACTGATTGATTTTAAACAGCAGAATAATCCTCACTTATTTTACATTCGAGTTCAGTAATGGCAGGCTTGCAAACACACGTCATTTACATTACTAGCACACCCTAAAAGCATAGAGCAGCATCAGAGCAGCAGTGCATTAGCATTACCAAAAGCATCTTTCATAACATGGAAGACAAAAAGGTGCTTTGATCTGTTGGAATAAACAAATGTTGTAAAAGACTCACATAGAGGATGGGGATGATGGACGGGTCGTTCCTGCGTATGATGGTGGGCACATACTCCGCCTTGGGAACCTTGGATGAAATCAGCTACAAAGAAAACCCCAATAAGAAATAAACAAAAAACATCAAATAGACAGGAAATACATGATGAGGGTAATTGGCTGTAGGCAAACATGCTACAGCAGCTTGGGCTCATAGACAAATTGCTGGTGATGACCAACCATGTAAGGCATCTAGAAATTGAGTAACATTATGCTCATTACACTATAGTTTTGTGATTCCTTGTACAGAAAGAGGTGCTGGACATCTATTTGGAAAACTAACCCTTAGGAAACTCCACACATTAGTGATGCGAGTGCTAATTCTAGTGCTAACTGCTGGTGCTGTTTTTTCATTATTCATGTAATTTCTAAGATCTCCATCATAAGAAATACCAGCCAGGTTGTGCTGTTACCAACAAAAATCAAAAAACAAAAGTGCAAGCAACATTAAACACTAAACTAATTAGAAATCTAATACAGATGTTGTTAGAGATGTTGATTCAATACAAATGACTCAAAGTTTATAGAATGTAATGCAGCTATATGAGTTATGGCAAAGAATGATCTATGTCTAGTTAAAAATTCATGAGACAACAAACACAAAGTCTTAGCATGGAAGTTAAAACCTCAGAATCTGAGTGTAAAGATTTTGTTATTGCAAGATAAATTAAAGGATTAAAGCACTGTTGCATTGGGTACAGATAAAATCCCAAAGCCAGGACTAATAACAGGCAGTTGAATGTCATTGTGACTAATGTAAAAAACCATCAACTAAAGAGAAAAATAAAAGAAACAAAAAAATGTATTTTGGAAAATGACGAAGGTCGCATTGTCAAAGATTATCTCGGGGAATGCAAACAAGCTTGCAGCACTAGTGCTTTTCACATTTCCACCTTTGTTTGCATTGTCTGTGTATAATTCATGTATATAAAAATACACCTTTGTATCCAACATGTCTCCTAATGTATTGACTTATCTGCTATGTAGCAAGCTGTTGTTCATTGTTTCGATTCTTTGGTTTCCATGTGTTGTTTTGGCTTCTCGTTTTTGCCTGTGCCACAGTCTAGTTGCCTTCGAAGTTATGGTTTGGACTGTTTGCCTGTTTACACTCCAATTCAATACATTTTTATTTGTATTGCGCTTTTAACAATGGACATTGTCTCAAAGCAGCTTTACACATATAATGTGATAATAAAGAATGAATACGATTGTTTTTTATAACTGTAAGTTTGTCCCTAATGTGCAATCCGCTGGTGACTGCGGCAAAGTAAAACACCCTGAGATGGCATATGTAATAAACCTTGAGAGGAACCAGACTCAAGAGGGAACCCATCCTCATCTGGGTGGCACCGAATGTCCACGAGGGGGCGTTCAATTCAAACCCGGACTTTAAATTTTACAGGTATAAAAATTGATGCTAGCATGGCAGTACTACACGCAGTAGTAAGTTGTTAGTGTGTCCTATTACTGATAGGTGGTGCACATGTCACGGGTTAGTGCATGAATGGAACAGCGTGTGATGATCAAGTTTCTTATGAGGTATAAAACCCACAGATATCTACAGATGACTTCAAGCACAGTATGGTGATGAATCGCGCAGCTGCAGTAGGACATTTGAATTGTGTAAACATTTCAAAGATTGCTGTACATCCGTCAGTGATGATCCCGTTCCCTGATGACGAAGTGAAGCAGGCAGTCCTTGGATGATTCCAGCGTACTGACAAATCTTTCTATACCAAATCTTTCCAGGCGTTTGTTAAACTCTGGGAAGGGTGTATACATGTAAATAGTATGTCAAAAAATAAAGTCTCCTTGAAATTTGTTCTTTAATTTTATAAACTCAAAGGTCCCGGTTTGACTTGAATGACCCTCGTATTATAATAAGCGTTCTTCCCGAGCACTTGCATCCATTACAGTTTATAAGTTTAGCATTACATGGCAGGTGGACAGCACAGAAGAGAACCTAAACACTGTCAAGCTGAGGTATTTTGATTATGAAACATATCCAGTTTTTATATTTGTCTTACATATATGATCACACAATATAATGCTTACAATTGTGCATGTACATCTACAGTGAGAAAAATAAGTATTTGAACACCCTGCTATTTTTCAAGTTCTCCCACTTAGAAATCATGGAGGGGTCTGAAATTGTCATCGTAGGTGCATGTCCACTGTGAGAGACATAATCTAAAAACAAAAATCCAGAAATCACAATATATGATTTTTAAACTATTTATTTGTATGACAGTTGCAAATAAGTATTTGAACACCTGTCTGTCAGCTAGAATTTTGACCCTCAAAGACCTGTTAGTCTGCCATTAAAATGTCCACCTCCACTACATTTATTATCCTAAATTTGATGCACCTGTTTGAGGTCGTTAGCTGCATAAAGACACCTGTCCACCCCATACAATCAGTAAGAATCCAACTACTAACATGGCCAAGACCAAAGAGCTGTCCAAAGACACTAGAGACAAAATTGTACACCTCCACAAGGCTGGAAAGGGCTACGGGGAAATTGCCAAGCAGCTTGGTGAAAAAAGGTACACTGTTGGAGCAATCAATAGAAAATGGAAGAAGCTAAACATGATTGTCAATCTCCCTCGGACTGGGGCTCCGTGCAAGATCTCACCTCGTTGGGTCTCAATGATCCTAAGGAAGGTGAGAAGTCAGCCTAGAACTACACGGGAGGAGCTGGTCAATGACCTGAAAAGAGCTGGGACCACCGATTCCAAAGTGACAGTTGGTAATACACTAAGACGTCATGGTTTTAAATCATGCATGGCACGGAAGGTTCCCCTGCTTAAACCAGCACATGTCCAGGCATGTCTTAAGTTTGCCAATGACCATTTGGATGATCCAGAGGAGTCATGGGAGAAAGTCATGTGGTCAGATGAGACCAAAATAGAACTTTTGGGTCATAATTCCACTAAACGTGTTTGGAGGAAGAAGAATAATGAGTACTATCCCAAGAACACCATCCCTACTGTGAAGCATGGGGGTGGTAGCATCATGCTTTGGGGGTGTTTTTCTGCACATGGGACAGGGCGACTGCACTGTATTAAAGGCAGACTAACAGGTCTTTGAGGGTCAAAATTCTAGCTGACAGACAAGTGTTTAAATGCTTATTTGCAGCTGTATCATACAAATAAATAGTTAAAAAATCATACATTGTGATTTCTGGATTTTTTTTTTTTTTAGATTATGTCTCTCACAGTGGACATGCACCTACGATGACAATTTCAGACCCCTCCATGATTTCTAAGTGGGAGAACTTGCAAAATAGCAGGGTGTTCAAATACTTATTTTCCTCACTGTATTTGGGGTGAGGGTGTGTCAATAAATGTGTGTCTTTGTGACAGAAAATAAGTATAATTAGATACTCACCATGATTTTTGGAGGAATGAAGTCATCCCCTTCACAAGCAAGCCGCTCCAGCTCTTTCTCCTCCTCCCAGTCTACATCATCATACTCTCCCTCATCCAGAGTGCCTGAGGACACCTGAAGATCTCCACCTGAGACAGAGCACCAGAGAAAGCAAGACACAGAAACAGACAGACGAGGATAGAGACAGACAGAGAGAAGATAAATAAAAAAAACCCTGTAACCTGTAGCCCAGTGTTACGGCATTTCGTGATATAGTCACAAAATGTAATCTATTGATTCATGTTCATAGACACAAATTTCCCTCATCATGTCACTGAGGATGACTTTTTTGTGTAATGTATTTCAGTAGGATGTATTTTTGGTGCCTCTACCAAAGTTTTCTTTTTGCCACTGGATATCACAGACGCTGTATTGGTTTTTTTTCTCGTTTGTTATTGATTTTTCTTTATCTTCAAATATTTAAGCAGGAGATTTTATCCTTGATTTTATTGCTTTATATTCAGTAAGATACTCGCTATTATAAACCATCGTTAGTGGTTCCTTCTAGTCAAAATACAGAACATATATTTTTCTGGTTAATTAAGGAGACTGCGTTTTTTTATAGACACACACAGTATACAGTTATATAACCGTATATCCCTAACCCTATCTGTATATACTGTATGTTCTGCCTTATTTTCTGTTAAAAATGGGGAATGAAGATTACCTTTGGCATTTCTGTCAGCATTACCCATGGTCCTCTGCCTCCGTAGCTATGGAGACGGAGCCAGACGTAAAAATAGTGAAATTCGTGTCCATGAACCTAATAAAAGTTTGTGACTATGTCACAAAATGGCGTGAGATTTTCTGCAGGCTTTTTGCTCATTAAATCTCATCGTTTTTTGGAGCCTTCTATGTCTGAAAAAATAAAAACAAATGCAAAAGAAGACAACTTACTCCAGAAAACTGGGCCAGATACTATTCAGGATTGAAAATCAAACCCTGAAATAAGGATGCTAGCCAAGTTCATTGCAAGGCAACACTGATTTTTAAAAAGAATCACAATGTATACATTTTCTATGTATAGTAAAAGTTACAACTGCACCTTGAAGCAAAAAATGATAATTAATTATAATTATTATTATTATTATTATTATTATTATTATTATTATAAAATCAGCAAAGCAAACACCAGATTGATCACTCCTGTTCTTTATTATATAAAACACACAGACAGATGGAGCATGTAGATGAGATATGAAATTACACGTAAATACACATACACATACATACATACACACACAGGGTAGAAACAGACAGGAGCTGCCACACTGAGGTGTGACACACACACACACACACACACACACACACACACACACACACACACACACACACACACACACTGTACACACACGACCTGCTACAAAAGCTTCAGCATGAAAGATGGACTATATGAAGTATGAAAAAGCTCCTGTTCATGCTTTTGTACACACGCTTCCGAACATTTTTTCATTTTTTTCTGGTTGCTGTGAGTAGTTGAGTGTGTGCACACTCACTGTCTCTGGAGTCGTGAAGCGAGTCTGGCTTGATGGGGGTGGGGTCACTCCAGGAACGACTGAAGCTCTTCGTTTTGCGATCGGCGAATGCTAATAATGGAGCGGAGGAGGAGAGCATCACACACACTGCCTTTCACAGTGCGTTCGTACACATACACACACACACCACTCATCTGGCAGGATCCCACTGTTGTCGGTACAACTGCGAGAGTGATGCGCCCTGATAGGACTTCCTATCAAGCTGTCAGGCTTTTTAGATGGCTTCTTGGAATTTACATCCAAACTCTTAGGATTTGTTAAACAACATAAAAGCTCTATTTACGTACAGGTGCAAGTGTGGCTTAGTGAAATACTAACATGGCATAGTAGAGTTTTGACCTTACTCAGGGAAGTGGAAAACCCAATTTTAGATACCATACATCTATTTTCTCTATCACTTATACTACAAAGGATCTATTGAATTTGGACAGGATTGCAACCAATCAGAGGACCCACTTATCCAGGACAATCATGTAAACACTCACACACTCAAGCTCAAGCTACAGAAGCTTGGGAAATGCCAGTCATAATCAGTCTACTTTTTATTTTTAGACTGCAGGGACCCTTCAGCATGTGGAGAACATGCAAAGTCTATGCACACAAGGACAACGCCCTCCAAAGCTTGAAAATTTCAAGCAACCGTTTTACTGTTACAAAGCATTAAACTGAATACTTTTTTCAAAAATGCTGAATAATATCAACAATAATATAAATCTGTGCATCTGTGATTCAATAGTGCTTCTGCACATGAGAAAACGAATAAAACATCTGTTGCTTCAGCCAATAAAGCAATTATTAGGACACAAAGGGAAGCTAAAATGAAAGAAAATGAGCAGAGATGGCATAACTGGATTTCTCAGCACACCGAACCACAGCTTTTTACACAGCTTAAGGTCAAAGTACCAAATTGTTCTTAAAATACAAGGAATTTATTTGCCACACCCACCTATACTTATTTGCACCTTATTCTTTGTTTGCATTATGATTACAAAAAATAGGCCCCTCAGTTTGGTGTAAGGAAGAAAAAAATAATGTTCATGACAGAAAATAAATGACTTGTATTTATTTTCAGAATTACATTTCCATTCAAGCAACATGTAATCCGAATGACAACAATCCACAGACATACACACACACCCCACAAACGCATTACTCACTCTGAGCCTTCATCCTCCTGCTGCCCACCATCCGCAGGTGCTTCCGGAAGTTTCTGAAGTGCAGAGGATTCGGTGAGGACGAGAAGGTTGAAGAAAAAGAGAGATGAGAGAACAGAAAGAACAGTAACACCAACATACATGGAGAGGAGACAGAAGCAGAGGAACATTTAAAGATGATTCATTCGAATGCGGTCCAGTCACTCATGATTAATGCAGGAGAACGAGTGTTTGAAGTTACGGAACAGCATCAAATCTGAGTTGCATTTATAGCATTCAGTAATCAGATCAAATTCTGATTACAGCCATATTAATAGCAACAATTTCAGTGACTTTAGTCGGTAAATTAGTCGCATGGGAAATTAACAGATTTAAGATACCTGGTTTAGAGCGCACTCAGTTCAATTCAAATTTATCTGCATAGCATAGTCACACATCAGTACAAAGCAGAAATACAGAATTAGGTTTAGAGCCTGAATAAGATGAAAGGGGAAATAAGTGAAATTGAAAAGTCTGTAAGAGGAAGAAACCTTGAAAAGGGAACCAGACTCAAAATGAAACCCATTCACTTTTAACCTTTATTGCACATCCTGGTGTAGTAAGAAACAGTTTGTGGTTCTAACTTCAATGCAAAAGTGATCTCACCTTTACAGACATCACAGACTATTCTGACATTTCAACAACAGAAGCACAGCCAAATCCTTTGGCAATGTAAAGTGGTGAGATTTACAAAACGGTTTCTTCATAGCTGAAAGTAAATAAATAGATTTTGGGGGTTGGAGCGATCTTTTTGTTCATGCTGTGTGGTAGCTAACAATATCGCTTCCAAAAATATGACAAGACCCATGGTGCATTCAATCACAAAAGTAGATGAAAGGTTCTTAACAATAATCTATAAAATACCCAGCATTTTTTGTTTCGAAGGAAATCTCAGAACGCCAAATCCTTCAGTTTTACAAAGCAATTTACTTGTACAGTACAAATCACAAAATTTCCATAAGATTAGGCAGTGTTCTTTTACACACGAATCTTCTTAAAAGGATTTTTTTTTTGAGTATTTTGAATAATATAACCATTTTTTTATTATAATATGATGCATAATAATCGTTTGGCAAAGTAATAAGTATGCATTGTCCAGATCCATTCTGTTCACCATGTCTTGGTTTTATAAGTGCTTTCTTTCAACATTGCCTGGCAGGTGTAAATAAATAATGCACACATACAGAAGCACACTTTTCCCTAGTGAGTCCTGATCTTCATCAAAACAAGCCTGTTTTCTCTATTTTTTTCATATCTTTTGTACCATTCTCTGGTATTTTTGCCTTTTTTTGATACAGCTTCTGTAAGTGTGTTCTGCAACATGAGCAATGTACAACACATCATTATACACAGAGAGAGACAAGTCTGCATCCTACATACATTTTTCTACAAAAAGGTATACATACCCAGAGCGGTGACCAATTACTACAATAATTCCCTGTTCTGACATTGTTCCCAGAAATGTAATGTTTATGTATTTCTATTCAAATTTTTTTATTTAGGTAAATCTTGAGAGATTGGTGCTAGCTAGCTTAAAATACTGTAAACTTCTGTAGGTTGGGAAGGTGGATATGTAAGATGAAGCTGTTACATTGGTGTGCTGTGGTCCAGCATAAAGTTTAGTTGGTGTTTCTAACCTTATATTTTGAAAAAAAAATTCTTTATTCCTATCTTTTATCCATTTAGTCTTTTGTTACATGTTGTGGAATAACATGACATGGTCCCGATGATCCTGATATTGTTTATGTTAAAAGCTATTCTTTTCTTCTAGGGAAAACTTACACTGACTGTAACTGAAGACTCCTAAAATGTTACATACATTTCTATTGACAGAAAAAGTCAACATATCAAAATCGTACATTTTCTTTGCAAAATAACATCTGATTTTTAATCGCTCGTATACTATGTAGGTCATGTCCGATCTAAGTTCCTTGGATATAGTTACAATTGTTACTAGAGAAACAATAGCATTAATATAAGCTACAGTTGGAATTAAGGTCAGACCTACCGTTAAATTCATTTGATTATTAACCTTACTTATTATTTTCTGATTATTATTAGAGTATTAACATAATTTCTAGACATTTCTAGACCTAATTCTAAAAATTTCTAGACCTAATTTCTAAATAGGTTGCTATATGATGTAAGCAAACTGCTCGGCCAGAAGAAGGAAATGAAATAGTAATCACGACACTGCAGCTCTGCACAGCAGTCGAGTATGAGTATGAGTAGCTCATTACTTCTTCCAGCATGAATGCTCTTAACTATAGTGGTGCTGACATCCTCGTGTCCTTATGCATTTCCCTTCATTGTTGATGGATATATACGCAGGACAGGATCCGATAGCGTAGCACTGCTCTTCCTCCAACTCAGCCAGGGTTATTAATTCTTCCTTTCTTTACCACTGTTAAAAATCATGATAGGTGATGAGTAGCACGGATCTTGAACACATTTCAAAAATAGAATGTTCCTCAAAAAAGGAAGGTATTTTAAGAAAGAGTTTTTAATTATACGCTCTAATGATCTGTCTGCGGCTGTGAAACAGAGTGTGAGTGTTTAAAATAGAGAGATGACTCAGTCTCTCTGCGTGAGCGTGTCTGACGTTCATTGTTTGCTACCGTGAAGTCGAAATAAAGACAGCTTTACTTACACACACATATTCAGATGACATGGATTTTAGTTGGATAGTTCAGTGTGTGTCTGTATGCATGTTGAAATTGTGTATTGCGCTACGATGAATGTTCTTGCGTCTACCCAGAAAAGAAAAAAAAAACAACACGAAAACAAATCTTGAATTATAGTATCTACATTGTC
Organism: Silurus meridionalis; assembly: GCF_014805685.1. Taxonomy (NCBI): domain Eukaryota; kingdom Metazoa; phylum Chordata; class Actinopteri; order Siluriformes; family Siluridae; genus Silurus; species Silurus meridionalis. The sequence goes on along the minus strand of NC_060910.1, from coordinate 13,255,329 downwards.
TTATGTCATGGATAGTTTTTAACATTTTTAGAACCAAGAACAACAGTACCACCGCCGGTTATAAATAAAAATACACAGAATTGTATGAAGAAGAGGCTAGGGCTGATTTCTTCCTAATCCAGACTGTGATTGCACACAGTAAACCACTCCCTAGATTGGACCTATTATTTACTCTATTAATAAGGCCTTGGAGGAGAAACTGAACTGAGTGCTAAAATCTCAGATATTCTTTTTAATAGTAAAGTTACACAGTTGAGTGCATAGATAGCTCTATGCATAATTTAAGTGTAAATTCTCTCTGTCAAACAGAGGTTACCTAACCAGCCCAGGTACAAAAGCAGGCCAACTCTTTTGAGAATAAAAAGACCACAAAGACAAACCGGAGAAATTTACCCCCTCTGCCTGGAATTTTTACAAAATACAACTTGTCCTATTCTGGACAGTTGAAGGTGTTGAGCCCTGTAAAAAAGCACCAGCACTCTCTCGTCACCTTTAGACACATTGTTAGCACTCTGTCACTTCACTACTGTATGTTTGACAAAAAAACCTTCAAATTTCAAAACACTACTCTGTACCAAAATGTGACAATAATCATGCCAAGTCTAAGATCTGTATGAACACTTGTGAATGCAGGTTTATTCACAGTGGCAGGAGAGGTAAACAATGTTAGCGCCAGCACAGCAACAAAGTGAACTAACAAAAACTCTTCCTAAACTGTGAAACTAAATACTAAATCAGTAATGATTGGAAAGCAGAATGAGAAAGAAGAATGGAAATAAACTAAAAACAAAACAAAAAATCAACTAAGTTATGAATCTTTATGACAAATACTGTATGCAATAGACATTTATTTTTTTTCGTCTATTGAGGGCCAATTTAAAGTTTTAAATACTAATGTTTTATTAAGTAGCAGATCATCCTTAATACTCCATACTTCATTATATTCCATACAATTTGAAGTTCCCTTTTGCACATTTAAATACATTTGTACTGTTTTGAAATAACACCTTATTTTTATACAATCTATTTTTATCTTATTTTAAATTTATAGTTCCTCTTATTTAATGTACAATATTCTGAGAAACCGACCAGGTTTACATTACACTGCAAGTTGTATTCTCTATAAAACTATGTTTGTGTTCTTGAATCATCCAAAGAGCAGGTTGGGCAGAGGCCCATAATATACAGTACCCTTACTACAAATGTTAATCTTCATCAAATACACCTCAATATATTTTACATACACTGGAGACACCAACTTTTGAGTGACCAAAAAAAAGTATTTAATTCAGTTTATTTGTATAACACTTGTAAACAATAGACATTGTCACAAAGCAGCTCTACACTAATAAATTGATTAGGAAAACATATTTTAAATGTATACAGTTTGTCCTATAACTATATCCACATACACTTTAACTGATATTAGCTAATGATTTATTTATTTGCTTCTTTGTCTCGATGTTGGAGTAGTATGTATAGCACCCTAGAGGAACTACAGTTAACAGAGGCTCATGCTCATTCTCTATTAACCTCATTAGTGGAAAAGAGCAGCAAACATGACAGTTAATGTCAATTTAAGGAACATTACACACTCCAAATCTAAGAACAAAGTACAGAATATTAAATCTTAATGATCTTAACAACAAATAATTAGAAAATGATCAAGAATTAAACAAAGGCACTCCTGAGACCTCTTGTGCCATTATTGGCTCAGTTATTTTTGCTGCAGTGAATAATATACACTGTGAATGTGAAAGTGTATACAGTGGCAAGAAAAAGTATGTAAACCTTTTTGGATTTTTCAAGGTTTTCTGCATAAACTTGCCAGAAAATGTCAAAATTCTTCTTGAGACTGTATATATATATAATTCAATTCAATTTAATACATTTTTATTTGTATTGCCCTTTTAACAATAAACATTGTTTCAAAGCAGTTTTACACAGATATAAATAGTCTTCTGATACAATTCATTCAAATTTACAATCATAATGATTGTATAATAATATTAAATGTTTAATGCAAAATTCAACACGTCTGTGTTCATGAAATGTGGGTTCACTAACTTTTCTCCTGTAAAAAGCTACCAATCTTTAACATTTAAAGATATCATACAGAAATGCCATTCTATGCATAATATAATATACCCAATTGTTAAATCCTTGGTCATTTCCTCACCAGTGAATTTTAAAGATCTTAAAAGATGTTCAAAGCTTAATATTTTGACGTTTTTGGCTTTGGCTCCCATTGTTTCTTTACCTAGGAGTGTACAAGTAAATTGAAGTGGGCTTAAACAAAAAAGAATCAAAAAAGAAGCTTTAATGGAGAACTTGCAGCAAAACACATAGACACCAACGAAAACAATAACGGACCCTGAGTGTAGGTGAATGTGGGGTTTATATAGGCGGTGCGATGAGAGCTTGGAACAGGTCTCAGGTGTTCTGAATGTAGCCCGATTGCGATGAGCTCCATGTGGGCGGGGCACGCAAGAGCGAAGGAGCAGGGCTCTTCCTGACGCACCGAGGTTTGACAGCCACCGAAGGGGTCGTGGCAGGGGGATTCCTGACACCACCCCCCCCAAAAGGGGCGGCCCCTGACGCCCCAAACCCACAGCACGCCCAATGGGCCAGGGACCTCGGAGGAGGGCCCCTCCGACCGCCCAGGGTTGAAGGGGACCCGGCCGGAACCGCCACGGAGCCAGGAACAGCAGGGAAGGGCCCGAGGCGAAGTGACCACCACTGCGGAGAGCCGGAACGGGACAACAACCCCAGCGGGGTCCCGGAATGGAGCACAGCCCCACGCGGAGGCCAGGAACGGGGCGAAGTCCTTGGCGCAGACTAGAGGCGGAGAGACGTCCACCACGGAGACCCGGAGCAGAGTGACGCCCTTAGCGAAGACCGGAGGCAGCACGACGTCCTTCACGGAGCCTTGGAGCAGAACGACGCCGAGGCTGCCGGCGGAGCGACAATCCCCATGGAGACCAGGAGCGGAGCGACGCCCTCTGCGGAGGCTGCAGGCGGAGCGACGATCCCCATGGAGACCAGGAGCGGAGCGATGCTCTCGGCGGAGACAGGTGGCGGAGAGACGACCCCCCTGGAGACCCGAGCGGAGCGATGCCCTCGGCGGAGACAGGAGGCGGAGAGACAACCCTGGTGACCACCGGAAGCAGGGCAAAGCTCTCAACAGGGCTTACCGGCTGGAAGACCCTCTGGATGGAGCCCGGAGATGGAGCGATGCCCCTGACCGAGTGAGTGGTGACCTCGTCAGGGTTCGTTGGTCCGACGTCACCCTCCAGGGAGCTCAGGGGCGACTTGTCACCGTCCAGGGAGCTTGGAGGCAGGATGTCGCCATGAGAGGGGTCCTGAGGCGAGCCGCCACCTTTTGGGAGACTGTGGGGCGAGCCGTCGCATTCGGATGAAGCCAGGGGCAGCGGTTCGACATCCCTTTCGCAGTCCCGGAGCTGAGGTGAGTGCTCTGGGCACCCCTTGGGCGAAGACGAGGTCTGTGACGTAGCCTCGCCTTCGGAGTGCTCGTGGGGCGAGCCGTCACTTTCTGGGAGACTGTGGGGCGAGCCGTCGCCTTTGGTGGAGCCCGGGGGCAACGGGTCAACGTCCCTTTCGCAATCTAGGAGCCGAGTGGAGAGCTCTGGGGAACCGTTCGGTGAAGCGGAGCTCTGAGAGGTGGAGTCGCCTTCAGGGAGACTGTGGGGCGAACTGTCGCCTTCGGTGGAGCCCGGGGCAACGGGATGACTTCCCTTTCGCAGTCTGGGAACTGAGCTCTTCTTGAGACCCTGGAACGGAGTTGAACTCTTCCGGGAGTCCTGGGACGGAACCGAGCTCTCCTCAGGAATCGGGAGCGAAGCCGAGCTCTCCTCGGGAATCGGGAGCGAAGCCGAGCTCTCGTCAGGGACCAGGAGCGAAGAGGAGCTCTCGTCAGGGACCGGGAGTGGAGAGGAGCTCGCCTGGAGGTCCTGGGACGAAGCCAAACTCGCCTGGAGGTCCTGGGACAAAGCCGGGCTCGCCTGGAGATCCGGGGACGAAGCCGGGCTCTCGGGGACTCTCTGGAGCGGAACCGAGCTCTCTGGGACTCTCTAGAGCGGAACCGAGCTCTCGGGGACTCTCTGGAGCAGAACCAAGCTCTCGGGGACTCTCTGGAGCGGAACCGAGCCTCGGGACTCTCTGGAGCAGAACCAAGCTCTCGGGGACTCTCTGGAGCGGAACCGAGCTCTCGGGGACTCTCTGGAGCTGAACCGAGCTCTCTGGGACTTTCTGGAGCGGGAACGAGCTCTCTGGGTCGCTCAGGGACAGAGAGGAGCTCACAGGGTCGCTCAGGGACAGAGAGGAGCTCACGGGGTCGCTCAGGGACAGAGAGGAGCTCTCACTGAGGTCCGGGGACGAAACGGAGCTCTCACAGAGGTCCTGGGACGGAACGAAGCTCTCTTCGGAGACCTGGAGCAGGATGGAGAGGTCCTGGAGGTCCTGGAACGAAACGGAGCCAGCCTGGATATCCTGGAGCACAGCGGAGATCCCTTGGAAGACCTTCGACGGAGCGGAATTGTCCTGGAGGGCCTGGAGCAGCGCAGTGACCTTCTGGGAACTCTGGTGTGGAACGGCGTTCTCGAAAGCGGGGGAGAGGAGATGGAGATCAGCCGTGGTTATCCCGAGTTCCCTGGTGAGAAGCTGGAGGAACCTGGCGCATGAGCTGACTTCGCCTTCAGTCGTGCTCCACAGCTCTCTGGCAAGGGAGAGAGATTCCTCAGTCAGCAGAGACATGTGGAGCGCGATTTTCGCTTCTTCTGTGGGATAATCGGGTTTTCCCGGGGGCGGAGCTTGACTACCGCTTGATCGCGGCTGAGCGAACCCGACCTCCGAGGCTCGGTTCACGCCGGGACCACGGCGTTAATCCGATCATGCCCTTTCCTTTTTCTTTTTTCCTCCTTTTTTTTTTTTTTTTTTTTTGTCTGTATATTCCTTTTCAGGGGTCCGTTATTCTGTGTTATATATATATATATATATATATATATATATATATATATATATATATATATATATATATATATATATATGGAGCTTCATTATGGAGTGTGTTTTATGGAGCACAAGCCAATATGCACCAGGATCTAATTGTATAGTTTGTGTGTGGATGTGTACAAGGCTCTACAAAACTCAAAGCTAGTTTTATCACTCAGATGTCAGAACGACTGAAGGCATTGCACTTCTAGAAAGCTACCAAATCAAGCTCACATAAAAAAGCATGTACAATGCAATCACTTCAATAAAACATACAACTACTTATAGGCACACTTTAACAAGTCACAACACACACACACACACACACACACACACAAAGTGCCAGCCAATAATAGCGTCTGATAAAGCATTCAGCAGTTCAGTGACCAATTACCAAAAAAAAAGGTGTGTTTTATTCCTCCAGAGTACACAATCATTTCCTTATTCTGTTTTTTGAGTGACTCAGCAAATTACACTTATCTTATAGATCAGCACATCACCTGCATGAACAAATTTTACTGTCAGACATTAACATTAGCTCTTTTTTCCATTACTGTCTTGTGGGAAGAAACAAAGAGGCACTTTGTGGAAGTGGAGTGGCACTAATCACTTGCCAGAGGGAATTAATTTACAATCGCAGAGCTCGACTTATGAGGCATTGTGGCACAAATGTTCTGGTTAAAAGAAATCAACAGACATTTCCTTTTTTCAGTATTGTTATGAATTAACTTTTTTTGAAATTATTAGTTAGAAAATATACCTTGGTGTACAGTATTGTTGATGGAACAAAAGCTAGAAACCATTAAAACATTAAACCATTAAAAAGCAACAATTCTAACATGAGACAACCAAGTACACCAACTGCAACATTTCATTATTTTGCATAAACACAAAGAAAAAAAAAGAAAAATGTTAATGTAAATATTCCTGATATTGTGTTATCTTGTGTTATTTTTTTGCATTTAGTTTTTTTATACATGTCTAAAAATATTTTGTTAAACAATAAATGCATTAGATATAATAGGACTTTTTTTTAATTACCAATTACTGGCATCTTAGCATATCCAATTTATAAATTATTCATCATTCTTGACTATTTGCTAAAAAGTGAAATCAAACTTATGTGAAATAAAAATTACATATAGAAACTACAAATTAGACCTAATACAGATTAAAGCACAAAATTGTCCTTTCACAGTTTTTCTCAGTTGCTTTGGAGCTTTTCTTGAGATTCTTAAGATTTGCAAACCAGTAAGTGCATTCTCAAAACAATTTTTGCAAACAGCACAAAACATTGGATTTCTTGCAAAAGCCAGTACTTTTCCCCAAACCCTTAGTTCATCTCTTTAAAGTAAGTATTTGTGTCAATGAACATGTCATTCCAATTAGAATTTAAATTCCTTTGTCATTGTTTACAAACAAAATCATAAAAATGTTTAGTTATGTTGTCAGTATGATGCTGCACAGGTTCAGGATTTCTTGATATGAACTATGGCTTGGATTACAGTGACAAAATGCACAAAAAATTACTTCCTTCTGTATGGCATCTATGAATTTCAGCAGCACAAATTCATTTATTTGATTGCATATTTTATTTATATTGATTCACACTTTTACTCTACTATACAGAAGTTTGTTTCTTAGTTGTTCATCCATTTTCAGAATTTATAATTTTGTTTTTTGCTCTGCCTGTATACACTCACAATTGAAGTTTCACAAGATTTATCCTTGGCCTGTTTTAAATAACTATATAGATTATTGGTTGATCTGATGCCATACACTTGGAGTACACTGGAGGTTGAACAAGTAGTTTTGAGAATTTCATTTCTGATCTGAGAAACGCTCCAAAGCAACTGAGAAAAAACTGTAATGTTGACAATGAATTGCTGTTTTTGAAAATGTTTTCAAGCAGCAAAAAAAAAGATAGAAAAGCAGCCAAGTTATCCCCCAACTCATGATTTCATGAATATACAAATGACAACTCTAATCTCAGCATTATTGAGATGAGATGTCCTGGAACGTTGACTGCACCCGAGGCCTCCTCGTCCTACATCAGTACCTGGCTTTACTAACACCCTTATGGTTAAATGAGCACAAATCTCTATTGGCACACACCAACATGTTGAAAAATCTTGGACTAGACAATCTTTCCAGAAGAATGGAAGTTATTATTACAGCAAATGGAAATAAATCTTATGTTCAGATGTTCACCTACTTCTAAGACTTAAAAAAAGCCCCCATGCATTTAATTTTAATTAGCACAAATAAAACATCCTTGGACATGTATTCAGTGGCGGGTCTGGACCAGGGGGTGCCAGACTGAGGCCAGTCATTCTGTTAGATAGGGCAGTTACATAACTCACTTTTGTTCTCGATATTATGAATAACATTATCTATGTGTTAGAATTTCACATCGAAAGTGGTACATTGGGATAGAGAGAGTAGAACATTTTTGCTCAAGTATTATTCTTCCTGGCTTGTTCCTTCTCTTTAGCATCAGTCATGTTTTGTTGCACTTCATTACTACAAACAAAAGCCATTTTTACATAGAAGATTTGGTCTACTGCCTGTACAAGTACAAAATGTGAGGGTTCTTTTTTTGCTGAGTACAGAATGTTACTCAGAATATATATAATCATCATATGTCTCACTCTTCATTTAGGATAGCTGTAGCTTGTTTAGCTTGTCCCCCCCCATACTACATCTCTACCAGGCCCTTCCCAGAACTGTATTTTACTATCATGCTAGTTTGGCAATGATTTTAATACCTATTGGTCAGCCTTGATCTTTTGAGGTCTTTTATACAATCCAAGTCTTTTTTTCCAACCTTTCCTTCTAAAGATATTAAAAAGCTTTCATTTTGGCTGAACTCCCATGGACTTCTAATGGCTGGCAGAGGTGTTGCTTTCCCATCTTATAAATGTTATAAATGAGCAGATTAGACACTGCGCTCTGTCAGTTTTTCTGATTTCTGCAGCACAGCAACCACGTGTGTGTGTGTACATTTGTGTGCAGGAGATGTACAGCACAGTTAGAGAACAGTACCTTTCCATCAGTGCGGTGGCCTCCTGTTCTCTTTTCCTCCTTTTTCTGTCAGCAAAGCCGCGGAAAGCCCTGCCAGGACCGGTCACATTGTTAATGGACATGACTGTTGGTGTGTGTGTGTGTGTGTGTGGGTGTGTGTGTGCGCATGTGTGTGTGTGTGTGAGTGTGTACAGTGGGCAGTAGAGGATTAGTCAAGGGGATAAACTGAGACCACATCGTGTTATAACCACAAGAGGTATCAAACCACACACACACACACACACACACACACACAATGCCGGGTCAGGCGTAGGGGGAACAGCGAGTGCCGGAATAAATAAATACATAAATGTGTGTGTGTGTGTGTGTGTGTGTGTGTGTGTGTGTGTGTGTGTGTGTGTGTGTGTGTGTGTGTGTGTGTGTGTACATGAATATAAATACATTAATATATTAATTAATAAATAAAGCAGTATTTAATAATTTACTTATACAATTAAATTATTTCATAATTTGTGATTTATTTAAATGATAGATAGATAGATAGATGATAGATAGATAGATAGATAGATAGATAGATAGATAGATAGATAGATAGATAGATAGATAGATAGATAGATCTGATGTAGAAATGTAGATATATATACTTTATATATATTCTATAAATTCTATAAAGCAATTAAATTACTAAAATGTAACGAAAAAAAATTACAAATCATTGTATATTTATATATTTATCGAAGGATATGTCAATCCTGACATAATGACAAACATTTTGTATTTTGGCTCTCTCCCTTCTCCATAAAGGAATAGCAAACAAACAAACTGACACAAACACACACATACACACACACACACACACACACACACACACACACACACACACACACACACTAGTCAATTACATCTAATCCACTGAATCATTGTCTTTGACAGGGTGACAGCCCTCATCACTCGACAATCCACTGCAAAATCAAATTTGTGCCCTCAAGTGATGATGTTAACGCCAGGCTAAGCTGCTATGCTCTGTGAGTAAGAAAGACAGAAATATAGATGCCTGGTTCTGCTGCTTGGATGTGATAGCTGCAAATATACAGGTTACTGAACAGAACTTCAACTCGGATCACCTTCACACTGCAACGAGTACTTTACATTCACCACCAGAGCTTCTCATACAATATTAAAAACCTGCCACATTTAGTATAAAATACTTTGTATATACACAGAGCTGTATTTGGATACCTAGTTATAGTAAATTTATTCAAGTTTAATTGACATTAGTGCCAACATAGCAGTCAACTAAGAGAAATCCACCACGTTACTTCTTATTGTGTTACTATTTCTGCATCACTGCATGTCATTCCTCAGTGTTTACCACCTTTCATAATTAATCTTCATTAATTGGTAACATTAATTAAGTGGGTTGATTAAGCCGAGAGCAGGTGTGTTTATGATGTTCATGCTTCAGAATAACTTCAAACACTCAGTGATGGACAAGGGAAGGGAGAAGACACCAGGAGAAATGGAGGACATTACCACAGAAGGACAGTGTCTAGGGACGCTCTTTCAGACATCTACTAAAAAGCGGTTACTCACGATATTCTGTCGCAGGAAACGATCAGGGGGGAAAAAAGGGGCAGAAAAGAAAAGAAGTTAAGTGCAACAGCCATGATTATTTATAATAAGAGGGTAAACTTGCATGTCAACAGGTCAACCTTTTTGCTATAACAAGAATTTGAAATTTTTTCTATGAAAGTACACAGATAATAAAAACAACTCTGTGCATGCCTCCTTCTGGATATTCAGCAGACAGAAGGAACAAATGATCATGTCGATATGCAGAGACAGACAACCCAAATGTAGAAAGATAAAGAAGGATAATGTAAAAGAAAAAGAAAGAAAGAGAAGAGGATGGAGTGTCAGATGGAGAGAAAGACAGTGGCTCAGCAGGAGGCTCAGTACATGGGGTCTGTCATTAAGCCATCCAGCAGGCAGGTGATAATTAAGCAGTCAGGCCTAGAGAGAGCCTCAGAGCGCTGAGAATAACCCAGATCTCCTGTGAGCCTGAAAGAGAATAAGTTTCTCTGGACGTTGGGGATTGGTGATTGGGGATTACTTGGATTTGCTGAAAAGGGGGGCAGGATTTAATCTCATGAGTGTCATATGGTATACTCACGCTTGCATGGTGGTGCTGGCAGTTTGGAAGCTGAACATGTTCTCTTTGGGTAACCAGTTGTTGGTGTGCTCTTCTGTAGGATTTAAATAAAATGAAATCAGATAATCACTATTTAGACAATTAGACAGCAAATGATTATATTCAAGTGGTTTTATTCATCAAACTGTAGCTGGTGTAAAGTATTTGAGTAAATGTTCTGTACTTCGTTACTGTACTTAGGTCATTTTTTGGTGACTTTCTAATTTTACTGAGAATCAAAGATATGAGCAATTTTTACTCTCTACTCAACTTCATTTATGATTCAATACATGTACTTTTTACTCCACTATATTTTGATTGACAATGATTGTTACCAATTACATTTTGCACCTACCCATATCTGCTGCCTGTAAATGACTTTTTAGTGCATCTGGCCTTATTTTCAGTCCAAAAAGAGCTCAAATAAAATCCAAGAAAAACTTAAAAAAACAGCTTTTGTGGAAGTTAAATAAATACAATGCCCATCTCTGAGACTGAGAGGATGAGATCAGATCACAATCAGCTCTGAATATTTGGTTTTACATTATCAACAATTATTTACTTTAATTCTATTTGTCCATTAAATATTAATGGTTCTTATACTTTGTGGCATGATACTGCATTTTTTTTGTTAATTGAAGATATCATTTTGACAGATTGCTTTTTGCTTTCAACTTTTTTTCTACTGACTTGTTTGATGTTTCATTCGGGCATGGTAAAGAGGCTGTTGTGTTGATCTTGATTATTGTGTTGAAATGTACAATTAAATTATTTTATTTTAGGAAATAAAACCTCACAAATGAACTGTCTTTGGCTTTTCGCTAACATGCGTCTTGGTATTGAAGACTGGTGCATCTTTGAGTCAAATTTTCAAGTACTGTTTAAAACAGACACTCTAATACTTTTAAACACTAAAACATAATGGAATTGGTAAATTCAGGTAACAGGTACACCTCTGCAACCTGGATATGAGTGGATCCATTTAGTTGGAAAAAACCTTGGGTTAATTTATAAACAATTTTGTGTTCATTTATATAAATTAAGATTCCCTACTGTGAACCCTGACTTAAGCCAATCTTGAAACGCTGTCATGTTTGAATCACTTTTTTATCTCAGTATCACACAAATATAGTTTTTTTTGTGTGAAACATATTAATGTATTGAAAGTAAGTATTAAAAAGCCTGCACATTTAGATTAAGCAAAATAAACAAACTGTGCTCGATAACAGAAGGAATAATGTCAGTGTGAGTAGCTGATGATTTATGGTGGCTGATGTTTTGCAGTGGCTGAGATTCACTATTGGAAGATTAAGTGCATACAGTGAATTATACAGTTTCTATATATAAATCAGCTTTATGAACATGCATAGTAATTTGTTTTTAAATGCACATGAATATAAACAAAAAATAGTGTTGCTGAAGGTATTTAAATCTAAAACTAGACATTTGATTAAAAAAAAGGAAGACAAAGCACAGGAGTTTCCATACTGTCTTTCTCTTCTTTTATCTTTCTCATAATTTTCTCACTCTCTACTGCTCACCTCGGTCCTCAGTGGACACCCGATCCTCACTATACATCCTCTCAAGCTTTTTGCGCTGCTTGGAGCTGTCTCTTGGCACTGTATCAAGGTCAAGCGAGCGCTGGCTGTGACATGGTGGCCGTGGGTAGTCCTCCCTTGAACCACTTCGCCTTGAACCCCAATCCCGGATGTTATGTGCACTTCCTGAGCTCTGTAGTGGCTGAGAAGATGGAGTGTGATGGTGGTGAGCATGACTACTGCGATGGCTTGTCCTCTGGTGGTTAGTGCGACTTTGGGGGCCCTGTAGGACCTCGAGCTCCAGGCTCTCCTCGCTGCCCCTGGCTCCCAGCATTCCACCTTCTCTGCTGATGGTGTAGACACGAGCTGGCTTCACCGAACTTTGTTGGGGCTGGTGGGATGGAGGCTGATCCTCGGACGAGAGGCTGCGCTCCACAGAGAGACGACGTTTGGCGCTGGCCGACACAGGAACTGGCACAAGGCCCGGATCTGGCTGATCTTGTGTGTGCTTGGCTATGGGAGATGTTCTAGAGTATGGCTGCAGATGGTTATTCTTGTGAAGGCAGCTAATGCTTGGAGATTCAGAGTCTTGGCCAACAAAGGTGTCAGACAGCAGGTGATCTGGATACAGGAGAGACAAAAAAAAGATAAAGAGAAATACAGAAAGAAGGACTGAGATAGAGAGAACGAGTCATTTTCTGTCAAAAACTGAAAAGCCTTGGCAGTAGTTGGCCCAGGCACTGGGAGCGAATAAAGATTTTTTTTTTTTTAACGAAAGAGAAGAAGAAGGCTGGCACAAGACAGAGTAGATGCTAAAATGACAACGGTTAAGAAGTAAATAAAAATGCTGCTGTCAACCCATATGGAAATCTAATATATAGCAATATATGCAAAGTACAGATATTGCATACATGTTCATGTTTGGATTTTACAGATAAAGAAAAAATATATTTTATATACAGTGTGTATTTTCCCAAATACATAAATATTACACATATATGCATATAGAATACAAGTTCATATATGGGTAAATTATGTTTATCCTTGTATTTATAAAACATACACACACATTATTTATATGTATGTTTATAAAATTGTGTAATACATAAAATTTACTCTATAACTTATTACTTACTTTATCTAACTACCTCACATGTTCTTAATTCTAATAAAAAAATTATCCAAAAATTATTTCATTTTCAAACATTTATTGTTGGTTCACGATTGCTTCTGAAGTCACAAAAAACAAGCAGCAAGACATAATGCAGTACCTAAATTAAAGCAATTGTTTAAAACCTGTGTGCCAGCAAGTAACGTAGATCAACAAGGAACCAAATCATTTAACATGATGTAACAAAAGTGTAACATTGCAACATCAAACATTATTTTCAGATTTTTAAAGTAACATTGAAATATCGTGGCATGGTACAGTAATCAATCTGCACTTTCTTCTGATCTGGAACTTGAAACACTGCATTTGAGTGATTGTCCCAAACTGGAATCAAAATGCTGGAATAATGTCGTTCCCAAAACTCACATATCTAAAAGTAAAAAAAAGGTTTGTAAACAAAAGAGATCAACCATTTTATAAAGAAATTACATAAGTTAAGTTTATTCATGTAAAAAAAAAGGAAAAAACATACCATCATTTAGTGATTGTCCGAAACTGGAGCTAAAAATGTGAAATAATGTAACATCGCTCAGGTCTCTGGAATAGTAAAAAATAGATAATAGTTAAATTTTTTTGTAATAAATTACAACTTAGCATGAAAATGCATGTTTCACTTCATGTACACAATTTGTGTTAACATGAAATCAGGTTACGCAACGTTTTGGCATATTTGCAAAGGCCATTTCCATTTCCAGCAAAATAAAATAAAAGGTTGAAATTACAAATCATACACACATAATTTGCTTCTGCTTTATCTTTTGGCTGCTACCGTTAGGGGTCACCACAGCGGATTTTCCGTCTCCATACTACATCTGCCTCTTTCAAAACAACTACCTGCATGTCTTCTCTCACCAGATCCATAAACCTCCTCCTTGGTCTTCCACTTTTCCTCCTTCTTGCCGGTTCCATCCTCAGCTGATTCTCCTACCGATATACCCCATGTCCCTCCTCTGCACATGTCCAAACATTCTAAATTTAATCTTCCTCACCTTGTCTCCAAAACATCCTACATGCGCTGTCCCTCTAATAAACTTGTTTCTAACCCTGTCAATCATCCTCACACCCAATAAAAATCTCGGCATCTTCAGCTCTGCCACCTTCAGCTCGACCTGTCTTTTAGTCAATGCCACTGTCTCTAATCCATACAACATCGCAGGTCTCACCACAATCATATAAAGTTTCCCTTTTACTCTTGCAGATACTCTTCTATCACAAATCACTCCTGCCACTCTTCTCCACCCACTCCACCCTGCCTGCACTCTTTTCTTTACATCTCTAACACACTCTCCATTACTTTGCTCTGTTGACCCCTGGTACCTAAGATCATCCACATTTACCATTTTTTCTCACAGTAACCGCACCACTCCACTGCCCTCCCTCTCATTTATGCACATGTACTTTGTCTTACTCTTACTGACTTTCATTCCTTTTCTCTCCAGCACATACCTCCACCTCTCCGGGCTCTTCTTAACCTGCTCCCTACTCTCACCACAAATAACAATATCATCCGCAAACATCATGGTCCATGGAGACTCCTGTCTGACCTCCTCCATCAACCTGTCCATCACCACCGCAAACAGGAAAGGGCTCAGAGCCGATCCTTGAACCAGTCTGTTGTTCCTACTGCACACTTCACTGCTGTCACACTGTCCTCGTACATGTCCTGCATCACCCTCACATACTTCTCTGACACACCTGGCTTCCTCATGCAAAACCACAACTCCTCTCTTGGTACCCGGTCATACTCTTTCTCTAGATCCTCGAACACACAATGCAACTTTGTCTGACCTTCTTTATACTTCTCCATCAACATCCTCAAAGCAAATATTGCATCTGTAGTGCTTTTCCTCAGCATGAAACCATACTGTTCCTCACAGATGGTCACCTCTTTTCTCAACCTGGCTTCCACTACTCTTTCCCATGGTGCCCTCTTTTCCCTGTACTTATTCCTAAAAATCCGTACCTTCTCTCTGTACATTTTATGTTTATTTTTTTTTTTCCTCTACTTTTATTTTTCTCATATTTTTTTCACTCTCTACTGCTCATCTCGGTCCTCAGCTGGATGCCCTTCCAAACGCAAACTTCCACCTTGTATATATCTTACAATGATTGAAGTTACAAATATTTGCTAAGAGATTTGTTTGATGAGATCCTAAAATGTTTACATTCAGAGAACATTCATATGTTTGTTTGATAGTTATCATATTAGCAAAGTAAAATGCACTTTGAGATGGCAAAGCTGTTTAAAAAAGCATAAACACATAATCTGTAAAACACGATGCACGCAGTCATTTGACAGTACATCTAATAATGATCAAAGTTACTCTATATTTTTCTTTTTTATAGTAGGTGGGAAATTGTTAATTTGTCCATAACTGCTGTCAAGGCAAAACTAAGATATTTATTAAATCAAGACTGATTAAATCATCATTAAATCATAAACATTTTTGATGTTTAAGTGTAAATGATAAATATAGAAAATACCTTACCTTGTAAAATCTCCACATCTTTTCATCCAAATTTTCCTTGTCGCTGATTCAATATTGCAGGAAATATTGCAATTTTTGCGCATGTGCAACGGCTACATTTGTGGTTTACGGCAGCAAATCAGGTATAGTGTATGTAATATGTAATTTCATCAGGTTGGTTTTGGATCCATTGCATTTATGTTATTAAAGAGTAATTTGGAACAATAATAGTTATTTATTTATAATATATATATATATATATATATATATATATATATATATATATATATATATATATATATATATATATATATATTTTTTTTTTTTTTTTTATATATCTTATTTGAATTGTTTGCTTCTATTCAAAGAAGAGCCTGAATAATTTAATTCTTCTGCATTTACATTCATGCATTTGGCAGATATACTTCCAGCAGCAGAGATTCATAAGATAAGCAAAAGACTGACTTCTCAAATTACTCTCTAGGAGTGTATCAATATTAAATATTCCCATGAGCAAATTCTACATTAACATCTATGTGACACCAATTTCACATAGTAACTAAATCCATAATTCAACATCAGGTATCATATATACTGTGTTGTACTTTACTGTATTGTACATGACTGGTGTTACACAATATATTAAAGTATATGTATCCTACATATGCATAAAAACATTACATAGTAAAAAAAAAATTTTTTACATATACTTTATTATATACTGTATGTCTCAAGCAACCAATTAAACTACAAATATGTTCATATATGTTCACATATATTAACTATAATTATATATATATATATATATATATATATATATATATATATATATATATATATATCAGATTTCTGTATGGGAAATGTGCAGCTAATATCAATAGTAAAAGCCTTTTGAGAGGTTTGAGATAAAGGATGGCTCAAACTGTCAAGAGGAAGGATTAGTTCAGGGCCGTAACCTCCATAGACACCAAGTATGCCCCTCTCAATAATTAGATATGGTCAATACCCATCAATATTAGCTATGGGTTAGGGTTAGGGTTATGTATGCAGCTATGTATCTTGTTAAGATGACAAAAACGCCTCAGCTGAGTCCACAAAAGACACACAATGCTCCGGTTTTAATGGTGAAGGACTGTGGGATAAGATATTATCTAAGTAACTAAAGCGCAATCGTTGATAAACAATTGACAGTAATATTCAGTGAGGCAAACATTTTTATGAAATGTATGTAATTATTGTGTTAGTCACTTTGACAAGACAAGAAACATAGCAGAGCTGTTTTTAGCAACAGTATATTATAATTTTATAATCATGCTGACCTTACTGTAGTTCTTGTGTGTGTGTGTGTGTGTGGTCTGACCTGATCCGTTGCGGTTCTCAGGGTTGCTTTGTGAAAGGTACTCTCCAAATGCGCGAGCTGCTCTAAAACGAGACAAACACAGGACAACTTATCAAATGATGGAATTGTTATATTTATATAAACTTTCTTTCGGCTTTTCCCGTTAGGGGTCACCACAGCGAATCCTCTGCACGTTTGAGTTGGCACATGCTTTTACGCTGGATGCCCTTCCTAACGCAACCCTCCCCAATTTATCCAGGCTTGGGACCGGCACTGAGAGTGGCTGGGGATGGTTCCCTGACCAGGGATCGAACCCGGGTCGCAGCGGTGAGAGCGCTGCATCTTAACCACTAGACCACCAGGGGACCGTGTTATATTTATATACCATGTCATATTAACTGGCTGTCACATTACACAAGATCAACTATTGACATCTATGTCTTATCTTATCTATTACACAAATATAAGCACAGTGGAGTATATTTTCATACAGCGACATAACATGATAATTGACATTAAAATCTGTGCTGAAATTGTCACAGTGCAACCTTAGAATGGGTAATGTGTCACTTAACCTAAATGTGTGTCAGACATCAAAATTTGCATGTAATGCTTTTGCGACAGCTGATACTTGATACTAAATGTGCATACACGTACATCAGCTGTCATGAAAGCCTGCCAGTCTAACAAATTTTTTTCTTTAAGTAGTTGAAGCGGGAATGTGATGTATAAAGCATTATAACTTGCGACACACATACTGAATCGCATTAAAGCCTGTTTCTGAGCACATTAAAACAGTACTGTCTACTAGTGTTGTTGTGTCTTAACTCTGTCTTTTGTTACTGTTGCGTCTGGTCAGAAATTAACATGGAATTATGCCCAAAATCGTCACAATAATAAATACAAATGGGCACAAAATTCTAAATCTTTTGACTGTAAAAAAAGAATACATAAATTTCACAAACATGAGTATGAACACATATTATTGGTTTTATACAAATGTTTAATATACAAGAAGTTAATTTAAAGTGACTTACGTCATATACACATTGTTTAAAACAGTGTCTTTAAAATCGTGAAATTTCGTCTTTGATTTACATTCTCAATGATTGTTCTTGAGCATCAATTTTCTACATAAAGTATACTTTTTCTTTCATAAATATTATTTTATATTATTGTATTATTAAAAGCATTATAAATATCAAAATGTTTGGGATTTTTGATTGCACAAAAACCTGTAGTGTGTTAGGTGGATGATAAAACATGGAAAATAAGCACTGAATTCAGATGTTAATTTCAGCTCCTTAGTGTTTATTTTGGTTCTCATAATAACCAGGAAGATTCCTACAAATAAAATTCACCCCTGCAATGACATTCAATAATTTTATAATCTTCTTTCAGGGTTAGGATTATGTGGATATTTCAGATGAATTTGGGAGTGCCTTGGTCTTGAAATCAGCCCCCTCAAAGAACTGGTATTGTCTTGGTCCCTACACACACACACACACACACACACACACACACACACACACTCTGTTCTTAATTTCACTTTAGGTGGTCTTAAATAAAACACTAGTGTGTAAAATATTTACATTTTATTATCGTTTACAATGACATCATAATGTCATATACACTAACAATCCACTTTAATAGGAATACCTGCACACCCTATCATTTATAATACGCCAAAAATGTGGTGGCAGCAGAATGCATAAAATTACGAGGTACAGATTAGTTAATGCTTTAACCAAACATTAGAATTGGGAAAATATGTGATCTATGTGACTTTGATAATGGCATGGAAGCTGGTAACAGAAGGGCTGGTTTTGATCTTTTTTTAATTTTTATTTTTTAAGTTTTAATAATTTTCAGAAATTTTTACACAACATTTTCTTTAGTCTACTCAGAATGATGCTAACAAAAAAACATAGTGACAGTTGTTTTGGTGGAAATGCCTAGTTGATTAGAGAGGTCAGGCCAGAGTTGTTCTATCTTCCTGGAAAGATATACTAACTCAAATAATCTCTTTTGACAACCAAAGTGAGTAAAAACATTTTTCAGCATGCACAAAATATCAAACCAGTTGGCGAAAAAAATGGAAAGGTGAAGATTAAAGGGAAAATGATGAAATTGTGAAAGCTCCATGTGAAAGCATTATAAGCTATATACCAATGTTAAGAGACAGAGATTATTTTCTGAAAGACATTCTGCAAGGTTCATTAGAATGTCTCTGCATTTCAGTAGTTCATTTTCATGATTGTGTTCATGCTTTAGAAGGGGGCAACTGCCGATGTTAGTGATTTATGTGCTGTGTATTGCATTGGTGTACAACATGTTGTGTTAAGACAGGTGATGACCACAATCAATATAACCAAAATCTGTGTGTGTGTGTGTGTGTGTGTGTGTGTGTGTGTGTGTGTGTGTGTTTATATGCTGCTCCCACTGCACATCCTAACAAACTTGCTAAAAAACAATATTTTATCTGTTCACTCCCACGTGCATTTGCTGTGTTCACCCCCTTGACCTAGTCTAACCACTGGAGAAATCCATGATCGCTGAAGTGTACGTGGAGCTCATTGTATTTGTTTATTCGTTTTTGTTTTATAGGCTATATTAACATCCTGTTAATGTTCTTGTCCCATTGTCATAAACATCTCCGAATCACTCTAATTGCTTTCATGCACCGCTTTGGTACAATCTGTCCCTCTCAGCTTCTCTCTCACAGTCCATCCAGCGCTAATGCTAATACCTTCCCACACACACATGCTTTTCCTGTAGGCACTGCTCCATGTACTAAAACACACACACACACACATACACACACACCCATATACAGAAACATACTCTTGCACACGCTTAAACATGCACACACTACAGATGTGCAAAGACTCAGCCCTGACCTTCCTTATGCTCTTTATTTTAACTACTCACACGCACACACACACACCCACACACACATGCACCATCACTCAAGCCCTATAAGCAACCGGCTCAAGGCAGATTGTGCAATCTAGGCATTATCTGGGGATGCAGGGAAATGGAAGTGTTGGTGTAGTGACTCTTGCCTGCAACTACACACTTAATAATTAAATGCCAGCTTGCATGTGCAAGCAGCACTCACTCACTCACTCTCCCTCAATCTATCCATAGTTCCCTTGCTACACACTGTAAAACTGTGTCACCTAAAAAAATGTGTGAGCAAAATCGTCTGTGTGTCTAGCATGCCCAGTCATGCACATGACTTGACAAATCGTTGTTCGAGTTGTACTTATTGCAATTTCTTCTCCAAAGAGAAATGTTTGGTTAAATCATTGGAATAGTCCATTTCTACTCTATGAACATATTTAAAAAAAAACATGTATGTGATTTAAAGGTCAGTAATTGATAGTACTCATATTGTAACAACCATACACATAGTACATGTTATGATACGTCATATTCACGTAGCAGCAGTGGTGCTAAGAGAACGTGCTTGAAAAACAGTTTTGCAAAGAGATATTAATCTATATATAAAATATTTTTCACTAATTATTGGTCACTTTCTAAATAATTAAAGTATAAAGTATATGATATATAAATAAATAATTTTTTACCAATGCAAATATATTAAAAACTATGCAACGCAATTAAAATGCCAACTTGTACCTGATGCACACTTTTTTAAATCGATGCATCACATTATTAACTTTAATGCTGATCAACAAATCTTACCATGCCTACAGTACATGAATTGAAGAACTTGCTGATCATAGCATGTGATTTCATGTTGACCCGACAGCTTGTAACCCCATTTTGTCCCTATTTGTGCGTTGAAATGTTTTCATCAATTTTAGACTCTAAACTAACAATTGCACATATATCAGCAAACACTCAATATATAGAGAGACATACTGCTCAGAAAAAGTGCCTACGTCAAAAAATAAACTATATATACTTCTGTGCACTGTATGCAGAAAATAAACACCCCTTCAATCAAATCAGGACTTGGCAGGGTCTAAATTTTTCCTTGCAGGATTACACACCAGGCAGAAGTGACCCTGTACCTGACAGATGGAGATTATCAACACAGAAATTAAAGTGTGAATGCATCTAAGATCTATTAAAACAGATTGAACAGGTGATGCACCTAACAAAGTTGACATTTACAACTTGTTAAATATTAACAGTATTAAAAAATGTAATTTTTTGATTAACAACTAAAAAAAAAAGGAGAGACAGTGGATGTGAGCATTTGAATGTTATAAGCAGTAAAACCATGTGTGCTTTAATGCATTATAACTTTTAGCTCACATACAGTATTGCATCAGAGTCTGTGTCAGAGCAAATTATAACATTAGTGTATACAATTATAATAATACAATTATAAATATCACTTAAAAATTATATAATCACTTGTCTTACAATGGATGTATGACATGATGCCATATACACTTATCATTTACTTTAATAGGACATTCATTAATAAAGTATCCAAATCAGCTATTCATTTGCCAGCACCATGCATAAAATCATTTCAATCAATCAAAGGTTTTTTAATGGTTACTTTAAATATCAAAAATAGAAAAATATGAGATTTGTTGCAAGGAATGGTACCAGATGGCTAGTCTGAGTATTAAAGCTAACGATCTCTTGGGATTTTCTATTTTTTTTTTTACAAATAACAGTTTCTACAGTCTACACAGAATGGTGTAAAAACCAAAAAATGTTTTAATAAAGTGACAGTTCTGTTGGTGTAAAAGCCTTGATAATAAGAGAGGTCAGGCCAAAGTGGTTCTATCTGCCTGGAAGCATATACAGTATTAACAAAAATACAGTTATCAGATTTTATTCAGACTTTAACTGCATACAACTCCAAGCATAAATGAGTTCAAACTTATCAGAATAGAATGATATAAAGTACATGTTAGAGGAAAACTAAAAATATCTGATATACTGTATATGTACACTGGCTACCCCAAACTACACCAAAAGCGGTAGTTTAAGCTAAAAACAAATGCCATCCATTTGGATGTGAGTAGCATCTAGCTTAAACAAACTTGCTAAAATCGCTGACTCTGCCTATATACAGTAAACTTTGCAAGCTTTCAGAGGCCATTACTCTCTTTGCTGGCCCTGCCATACGGTTGCATTGTACTTGACTCATGCTCGCTGCATAATAACAGGACAAAAGCAATTACCTTGCATTAATAGTGGATCACCAAAGGATCCTGGATTTGAGTCGATGAAAACAGAAAGGCGCTCAGGCAGGACGAATTAAAGCATGAATAAAACATAATGGGAAAATGCAGAATGATTTTTCCTACCTTGTTACACACACATAATGTACACATTGTATGTCTTCATCTCTTTATCTTATGCACTTGTTTGTAAAAGGCTGATTTGTGCTTCTGGGAGCATCTTACTTCATGTGTGCATTCATGTGACAGAGGCAGAAAGGTAATAAATGTAGGTCTGGAGGAATAGAATAAAAAATAGTTGTCTTAGAAGTGAGTAAGAAAAGAGGTAGATGTGACCCAGGCAAGGATCCAGAAAGTGCTAAAGAGTGGAAAAGAGAGGATGAATTCTATGACTGATATGCACTTTTGGCTGAAAAGCTTTGCATGAGTGATAAAAAGAATGCAGAAATATCTAAGAAGCAGATATGGGCATGGTTAAATCACATAAAACTGTACAAAGATGATGTGCATGGCCGCAGGTGACTGTCTTGTCTTTCTTTTATTTCTCAGTAGCCTGTTGGTGTCCGGCTAATTCTCTTCAAATCAAAGTGTTCCTTTTTCCGCACCCAGCTTTGCTTTACACTGAGCATCTACACATGACATGACCTCGTTTTATTCTCTACACCACCTCCTCACACACTCACGCGGGCTCTCAGTCTCCTATCCGGAGTAATTGAGCACCAGGGCAAGCTGAACTGATAAACACCAATTTGGCCACGTCGATCTCTTGATCTGCTGTTCTTATAGCCTCCTACTTCACTTTTCTCTCTGTCCCTCATTTTCTCTCATACCCTACCCCTCTCTCTTTCTCTCTTAATGCATTCTCTCTCCATTTCTCTCATACACTTTCTCATCACAGTATATTGCATTTGTGAGACAGTAATATCTGTAAGATAATAGTGAGGCCTGGTTGCTGAGTCATACTGGTTAGCATCCACATTTCTCATCATAATCAACTCTACTGCAAAAGAAAAATACAATAAATGAATTCATTAAATGAGGTAGACAGACTATTCTCATGCAGACAATAGAAAATCATATTTCAGCTCCAAATAGCTCTGGGTATATTTCTATGAAGACCTCATCAAATGCTAAACATTTAGGAGCTAAAGACTGTTTTGTAAATATTGCTGTGAGACATTCCATAAAACCATGCTAATGTTAACAGGCTGGTGATCAAGATTAAGAGTGACCTTAAGGGAACTGGAAATGCCTCACGTAATAAGCATTACAGCATAGTATAACATTTACAAAGCAAAAATAAAAAAAACAATGCAAAGCAGAGTTACTACTATCACCCTAAGGGGTATTCATTTTCAGTAACAGCATGCCCCAAAGAGTTTTATTCCTTTTATACAGAACAGCCACAAATACAAGTCCAAGGCTCCTGTTCTTACTAACAACTGCAGTTGCCTTAGTAAGATACAGTTGTTCCCTCACCAAGCTTTCTTTTTCAACCAGCACAACATGTATCCTTAAAGTTACACTGGAGGCTCCTTCCCAAAATCTTTTTCACCGAAAACGTTATGAATACATTATCAACCATTACACATTTAAAATCTATTTGTGTAGATCAATCAGCATCTTATCCTTTACCTATCACCACTGTTACTATAGAAACAATATCATATTCAAACAACACCTCAACACCTTCTGACCAATCAGAATTAATAATTCAACACATTATAAAAGTTGAGATCATAAAACATTCTGAAAAACCAGAGAAAAGGACTAGAGACATGAAAGCATGGGTTACTATATCTAAACATGTGAAAGATCTTGTAAAACAGAAAAACAGAGGCAAAGTCAAGTATGCAAGGGTGGAGCTAAAGTGTCCAAAAGGAAAGTTTAGCGCAAAGGAGAGGCAAGGATTCTGTGATATATAAACATAGCTTTCTATTAAAAAACAATAATTGAATCCTGTTGCATTTAATATAAGGCAGGACATACAGATAGAGACAACACCATGGCATTAAGAGGGAGTAACTGCCCAATCTCAATGGCAATAAAGGCCTGACCTTGTGCCTCACACAATAGTAATGAGACACCAGTAATTGCAAGTTTCATCTGCACAAAGCAAGCACAATCACCTTCATACTTTAATTAGAATAATAACTGTACACCCAGCCTTTTACAAACATACAATACCCCTTTATTATTTCAACATCAGCTTGGAACCATGACTTAAGCCACATTTAGACTTATTCTTTTACCAGTGATACTAATAATACACAGGGTAAGTAAGCAGCCAAGTATACAGAAAACACTGCCATATGCATTTACAGTGTTGCTTCGTTTATTCGTATTTAGTAACTGCCGGCTCACTGTAGTTGTTTATATTTTGAGAGCTAATTTGCATGCAGATTAAAATGACAACTCCAGACATGTAGCTGAGGTTAAGGAAATGTTCACACACCATGCTGACAGCGCTGGCTAGTTACACATTTGTCAATGCTAATATAAAATTGTGCATTAATCCAAATACAGGATATTTTTTAACTACTGAAAGGTACACATACAGATAGAGGCACTGTGTTACGTCCCTAACATTAATATAACCTCAATAAAATATACAGCTAAGAATAACTTTGAAATGTGTTACTTTTACATGATACTCATTCCTGTCTGATCCCCCACAGAAAATAATCAGTCATAAATGTTGCACTTCACAAGCTGGAATCTGGAACGCAATCTATTCTAAAGGGGGAGTACATACATTTTGACAGCAAAATAACATGATGTAGAAATAAAAAAAATCACATGTGATCTTATATTATGATATGTTTATCCACTAAACAAAAAATAGCTGCTAATATTTTGAAATACTGTATAAAAAAATTTAAATAAAAAGAAGAGTGGAAATGTTTTTCAGAGAACAGCTTTACAAACTGATTTTATTATTTTTCTGTTTACTGTTATTTAATTCAAAATGCATCATTTCGATTAATCTCAGTTGTCCTACATTCTTATTATCTAATGAGTCAAATGAGTGCATTTGCAATTCTATATACACCTGAGTGAAATTGAAGGGAGGCAATTTTTACAGTGTATAAATAATCCATGCAAACTCAATTAGTTTTTACTGTTAAACCTAATGGAAGCCATTAGTGAGTATAAATATAAATAACAGTCAGGCTGATGTGCTCCTCTTTGTCTGTTGGAGTAGCATTCTTGTTCCTTGTTTTGAGCTTATGTCCCTGTTTCATTAAAAGCCAGCCAGATATACAGTATTTCAACACTTTAATGACAGCTTGAATAATTCTTATTCCAATTTCTTATTACTTAGTTTCATGTTAAAGGCATTCTCCTGTGTCTAGTAAAGTACTCAAATTTCCCCTAAAAGAAATGTTGCCTTTGTTTCCTGATAGATTTTGTCTAAATAATTAGCATCACAATTGGTTGCATTACCTAAAGTCAAGTCATTACAAAACTAACCAACGAATTCTCTCTTATGCTTTACATTCCAGAACACATTGCACAGAAACTGCTTTTCAGAAAGCCAATAAAGAAGACATGTTCACAAGAGTCAGTGTAATATCCAGTTCAAATCTGTTACACAATGATTACAATAATGCACCATTACCACTACATTACATCAGCAGGAAGATAGATGATTATGAGGAATGTTTACTGTTGCTTGCTTGAAATGTCAGTGGAAAAAATATCATATCTAGACTAACAAGGCAAAGTTTTCTGGAGGCCAATTAGTATTCACTAATATTATTTTTTTACAAATATGTAATCTAAGTATAGAGGAAATGTCATTTTACAACAGATTTTAAGCAACCTATAAAAATTCTACAACATATTTTCTCTGAACCAAGCTAAATATTACTTTAAAATATAATCAATAAAATTAATTAGTTGATTCTGTATAGTAAATGCTGTAAATGTAAATGCTTTCTGATTGGATCATCCATTATCGGGTATAAAAACTTTGATTTTAGCTCCACAACATTTACCGACCAAGGTTGAACCCATTCATCCCAATAAATATCTGGACAAATTCACATGTTTAACATAACAATGCAATTTTAATATATATTTCTTTAACATGAGGGAAAACAAAGAAAATATTTTTAAAATTTATATAAAAACCAGAAGTACTACTGATTGGTGTCATATACAAACGTCATGAACCTGATTATGACAAGACTTGGGCCAGCTAAGAGAATGAAGTAAAGGGAGAGGATGAATAAAAGACTTCCAGATTATAATGACTGCAATTGTGTAAGTCAGTGAATTACATCAGTGCTATGAAGGAGCAGCATAGCAATTGGCTCTAATAATTTTAGCAGCTATAGTTCAGTAAATGAGTATGTGAATAAGCTAATAATCACTATTTGACACACTGATTGCTGGGTCAAATGCTGGAATTTATGTCTAGTTAGTTGTTGGTAGTAGAATGTGAGTCAATTAAAAAAAAATAAAAAATGTTCCCAAATGATAATTAGTAGTTTCAAGTCAAAATTGATGGTTGATCATAATATTTAATGAGAAAAAATAATTTTCAGTTTTTATCATAAAACTATAGTTTGGTATATATATATATATATATATATATATATATATATATATATATATATATATATATATATATATATTTTTTTTTTTTTTTTTTTACAAAAATCTGTAATCATATAATTACACTTCCCAACAATCACTTTTATTTAATCCAAACTATTCCTATACCTCTAAGATTGTTTGACTGAAAACTGACAAGCTTATGAATTTTTTATTGATGCATTATCTGTGAAAAGCTCCTTTGAGACAATTTTATTGTTAAAAGTGCTATACAAATAAAAATAAATTGAATTGAGTTTCCTCATTCAATTTAATTAATTAGAAAAAAATAAAAAAATAAATAAAATAAATAAAATAGTAAATAAATGTTCTAAAAGCATCAAGCAGAAAAAAAACAGGAACAGGAAAAAAAAAGTCAGGCATCTAAAAAACAGTACAATTCAGAACACAAAAACTAGGTAAGATCAAAATTCAACATAACTAGATATACACCAACCTGCCATGACTTCATGACCATCTGCTTAATATTGTGTTGGTCCCCTTTTTCTGCCAAAACATTCATGACCCGTCGAGCATTAACATCATAAACTTCTTCAGCAATTTGAGCTACAGAAGCTCGTCTGTTGGCTCAGACCACAAAAGCCAGCCTTCGCTCCACACATGCATCAATGAGCCTTGACCGCCCATGACCCTGTCACTGGTTTACCATCGTTCCTTTCTTTGGACCACTTGACCCAGTCATCTAGCCATCACAATTTAGCCCTTTTCAAACTCGCTGAAATCCATATGCTTGTATATTTTACCTGCTTATAAAAAGGGGTGTAACAGTGCACGTATTTGTACCAAAATTTTTTGGTACAGGGCTTTCGGTTTGGTACACACATGTATACCAAATGCATTCCTTTTTACGTGTGGAACATGTACAATTTGAGTTCCCTCAGGAATGTATTAAGTGGTGGACCACTAGTTTGTCTCTGCCTTGCACTTTGAGTGAATTATTGTTATTATTATTATTATTAAACTTGCAAACATACACAGAAATGCCAGGGGTATAAAAAAGAAACTAAAGTTAGCAGAGTGTCACTGTTTCTGCTTACTCCGTACCAGAAATACAAGTTATTTTGCGCATGCATAAAAATGCTAAAGAATCCAAAGCGCTAGCGTAAGCCACTAGCCAGGAACGTGAATTTTGTGTATGGTTCCACCCCTAGTTATAACACATTAAATTTTAGGACAAAATGCTCACTTTCTGCCCAATATATATCCCACCCACTAAGAGGTGCTAGGTTATAATGTTATGCATGTTCAGTGTACAAAGCAAGGGTGGGTAAGTGTCCTTTCAGGAACTCGCTTCCGCTTTTCTGTGCTCTACATCGGTCCAATGGAAACCAGGAGGCTATAAAAGCACATGCTGTGGAGACGGCACTAGCTTCTGTTCGTTTAGAAAGTGCTCTGTGTGTCTGTGTTGCTGAGTATTGGTATCTGGTAATATATATAAAAAAAATTAAATAGAAAGAAATAAAAGTTATAAAGGCAAGCAGTCTTTCAGGCCTATGTGTGATCTCAAGGGAGCCGGCTGCCCACATTGCAACTGTATGCTCCACTCCAGGAAATCGCTCTTTGAACAGGGCTCTCCCACTCCTCACGGTTCTGGCCCCGTTTCCGCTAAGGTGAAGAGGTGACTGATGTCACGATGTCACCTGCCAGATCCAGCGCTCTCTTTCAAGGTTCAATAGCATGCCTTTCAGCTCCACCTCTCTTCTTCTGAGGAGGGGGGAGGGGATGGACATTAGTGATGGACGACATGCCCCCACAGCCACAGTCTGTTTAAGGAGCTGCTGTTGCCAAGCTGGATATCGCTTGGCCAGCTGATAAGCAGAAACTGCGTTCCCTGAGCAAGCTGGACGAACGCTTCCTGCAAACTGATGTCATTACCTCCACGCAGATGTCTGCTTTTTTCCCAGACCTACACAATGAGGTGACCCTTATTCGGCCCACCTCTTTAGGCCCAACATTTTTTTCTATGCTAATGTAGTAAGGCCCTTTCTATGCTAAGCAGTGCGGTTGTGGAACGATGCAGGGTTGAAGAGACCCTGGCTGGCTATCTCTCCCCAGGTGCTGCATCGTTCCTTAAGACCCCAGTCCTGGCCACCAAGCCTCTGAGGACTACCTCGGCTTTGGTGGGCAAGGCCCTAAGAGCTGCGCTAGGGCATAGCCCCAGCTCTAGACACACAAAACGCCAGACGTGTCACAGTGGGTCCTGCACAGTGTGGAGAGAGGCTATACGATTCAGATCGGGTCTCTTTGCCCCAGGTCAACGAGGTTCCCTTCGTTTGACAAAGAGTTCCGGGTTCTACAGCCGGTACTTCATAGTTCTCAAGGAGCATGGGGGGGCTGCATTCCATTTTAGATCTACATCAGCTGAACCGCTCTCTATTGAGACTCAGGTTCAAGATGCTCACCTTGAAACAGGTTGTGTCCCAAATCAGGTATGAGGACTGATGACGCTTATTTTCACGTATCCATCCTTCCTTCACACAGGAAGTTCCTAGGGCCAAAGCTTAACAATATTGGGGCCTTCCGTTCGGCCTTGCACTCTTACCCACTTTGCCCAATCAAGATCACGCGGATAGCCTTAATGTTAACGCCTCCCTAACGAGTTTGGGGTGGTCATAAGTTGAAAGGGCCCCATCTTTTATGGCACATCAACTGCCTGGAGATGCTGGCCGTGCTTCTAGCATTGAAGCATTTCCTCTCAGACCTAAGAGGCCAACATGTGCTGGTCTATACAGACAACACATCGGTGGTCTCCTACATCAACCACCAGGAGGGTCTGCGCTCTCGTCTTCTTTACAAGCTGGCAGGACAGATCCTCCTGTGGGCCCAAAAAAAAGCTGCTTTGACTATACGTCCTGGGGTGGTTGAATCAAGAAGCAGACACACTTTCAAGGCAAGGGAAGTGGTGAAGCAAATATGGAGAAGATTTTACAGAGCACAAGTGGACCTGTCTGCGACTCAAGAGACGTCGCACTGTCCCCTCTAGTTCTCCCTTACTCACCCAGCCCCTATTGAACTCGATGCCATGTTACAGGTGTGGATGAGGCTCCACCTGTATGCTTTCCTCCCAGGAGGGACCTTTTCTCTCAGGCAGGGGGTGCTTTGTTCACCTCCCCCGCTTGCCAAGCAGTCGCTAGGAAAAAACCCATTAGTAACATGTTTCCTCCGCATTATCCTGAGGCCGAGGCTTCAGTTGCAACCTAGAGTGCCGGTATGAAACCTGCACATTGTTCTGCAGGCCTTGTCTGAGATTCCCTTTGAGCACCGGTCCAAAGTGCACTTGAGATTTTTGACAGTCAAGACAAGATGTTTTTCTACTGGCCATCTCTACTCTAAAGAGGGTTGGAACCTCCATGCCCCTTCCGTGAGCCCCTCCTGTCTGGAGTTTACAACAGGCATGGCTAGTGACTTCCTCTACCCCAGACCCCAAGGTGCGCTCAGCTGTCCCACAACCGGTCGTGCTCCAGGCATTCTATTTCTCTCCTTTTCAGGCCCCTGACCAGGAGAAACTTAACCGAGTGTGCCTGATGTAAGCACTGGACACATACATGCACAGAACTGCCATGTGGAGAAAGTCAGACCAGTTGTTTGTCTGCTACGGTCTGTATAAAGGGTTTTACAAAGGAAATAGAACTGGTTCATTACAACTTCCAATATTATATATATATATATATATATATATATATATATATATATATATATATATATATATATATATATACACATGTATATACATGTACACTCACCCGCCACTTTATTAGGTACACCTTACTAGTACCGGGTTGGACCCCCTTTTGCCTTCAGAACTGCCTTAATCCTTCGTGGCATAGGTTCAACAAGGTACTGGAAAATTCCTCAGAGATTTTGGTCCATATTGACATGATAGCATCACGCAGTTGCTGCAGATTTGTCGGCTGCACATCCATGATGCAAATCTTCCGTTCCACCACATCCCAAAGGTGCTCTATTGGATTGAGATCTGGTGACTGTGGAGGCCATTTGAGTACAGTGAACTCATTGTCATGTTCAAGAAACCAGTCTGAGATGATTTGCGCTTTATGACATGGCGCGTTATCCTGCTGGAAGTAGCCATCAGAAGATGGGTACACTGTGGTCATAAAGGGATGGACATGGTCAGCAACAATACTCAGGTAGGCTGTGGCATTGACACGATGCACAATTGGTACTAATGGGCCCAAAGTGTGACAAGAAAATATCCCCCACACCAATACACCACCACCACCAGCCTGAACCGTTGATACAAGGCAGGATGGATCCATGCTTTCATGTTGTTGATGCCAAATTCTGACCCTACCATCTGAATGTCACAGCAGAAATCGAGACTCATCAGACCAGGCAACGTTTTTCCAATTTTCTATTTTCCAATTTTGGTGAGCCTGTGCGAATTGTAGCCTCAGTTTCAAGATCTTAGCTGTCAGGAGTGGCACCCAGTGTGGTCTTCTACTACTGTAGCCCATCCGCCTCAAGGTTCGACGTGTTGTGCATTAAGAGATGCTCTTCTGTGTACCTCAGTTGTAATGAGTGGTTATTTGAGTTACTGTTGCCTTTCTATCAGCTCGAACCAGTCTGGCCATTCTTCTCTGACATCAACAAGGCATTTGCGCCCACAGAACTGCCGCTCACTGGATATTTTCTCTTTTTCTGACCATTCTCTGTAAACCCTAGAGAAGGTTGTGTGTGAAAATCCCAGTAGATCAGCAGTTTCTGAAATACTCAGACCAGCCGTCTGGCACCAACAACCATGCCACGTTCAAAGTCACTTAAATCACCTTTCTTCCCCATTCTGACGCTGCAGCAGATCGTCTTGACCATGTCTACATGCCTAAATGCATTGAGTTGCTGCCATGTGATTGGATAATTAGAAATTTGCGTTAACAAACAGTTGGACTAATATGCAGGTTAAACTAATATGGGTGTGGCTACAGCTTAATATTAAGTCATGGTTCACAAATTGACTGAAAAACATAAAAATAAACTACTGCATATTACAAAGATAAATGTTGACTGTATCCAAAATAAAAATAATATAACTGTAAAATACACCATTTAACCTCAAACACAACGTGACATTACATAAAATATGCTGCACCACATGGAACACAGTAAACATGCAAAAAATATGAAAAAATATAAAATCATCCCTTAAGAATAATTTCACATACATGTTATTAAACCCTTTTTAATACAATATATTTCTTTAAATAACATGGATAGCTATAAAATTGGGTAAATTCAACTATATTATGGAGAACAGTGACAATCCTCCTTACCTTTTCACAAAGGAAATAGAACTGGTAGAAAACATCTACACCCTTGCAAAAAAAAAGGGCTCAATCCAATAATGATAAATAACACACAGCTCCCTCCAAAGGCAGGGAGAGCACATTACACTATCCCTACACGTATGTAACCCTGGTGCCCTTAAGGAGACGAGACGCTGTGTCTCCAAGCCACACTTCCTGCATCCCTGCAAGTGCTTCCTTTAGTTCTTTTTCTAACTTCGCTCGGTGTTTCACTATGGGAATCGCTTTGGGCGTGACCAACTACGGAAGCTCTAATGACACCACGTCTGTCTTGACAGACAGGTCGACCTGAGATCAGGCTCCGCCCCACCTTTATCCCTCAGGTCGACCCCTTCTAACATCATTCGCGCTTTCTTCCCGTGAGGACTACATAGCTCTCTCAGCACTTCCAGTTCTCGGCTGGTTTCGCTTAACTGTTCATCATGCGGGCCGTCATTGGATTTCGCCACCGAACGCGAGGTCAGTCGTACGGAATCGTGCTGAGCGACATCACGGAATAGCGTCCGCATCGAGGCGAGCTATTTCTATCCCAACCTGCTGTGTATTAAATTACACGGTAGGGACGTAGTAGCGTCAAGCTATTGCAGGCTTAGCGTGTCAAGGCGAAGCCTTCAGAGGGCTAACTACCCTGTGAACATCGGCGGACTAACGTGTTGTGACGAGTCTAATATTAACCCCGTACTCAGCCATGTCTACGATCATCTCCCCCACCAAAGGGAATGAGTCGAAGATCAGGGAGGTTGTATCCTGCCCGTGTCCATCATCATGTGGAGCGACCATCTCGGGCAGGGACCCTCACCCGATGTGCATCACGTGCATGGGCCCGAAGCACGCTCAAATGTCGCTCACGGACCCTGAAGCATGCGCTCACTGCGCGTCGCTGCCGGTGAAACATCTGGAGAGACGGCTGAGAGTAGCGGTGGCTAACCAACAGGACCCGTGCCTGTCCGGCGCCGCCGCGAGGTCTACGGTCGTCGAACATCAGCCGCGAGCTTCCACGAGCTGGGCGGACCTGATGGAGGCTGAATCGCCGGTCATGCCGCCTCTGTTTGATAACCTCCTCGCGGAGGATGAGGAGCGACCGTGCGACGAGGATGCAGACGCAAACTCAGACCTCCTCGACTTGGATATGGAGGACGAGGATGAGGACGACAGTGGTCCCTTCCCGGCCCAACAGTCGAGACCCCAGAGCGCGGGCGATGCAACCTCACAGGCCGAAGGTAACCTGCACGAGGTATGCAAACGAGCCGCGGCGAAGCTAGGACTAGCTTGGCCCGTGGCCCAGGACGCGGAGGGAGCTGTGAGAGACCTTTACGACGGGAAAAGGCTGCCGCCTGCTCAACCCGCCTCTAGACAGCTCCTGCCCGCCGTGCCAGCTTGCATGAAGGAAATGTCTCGCTACTGGTCTAGCCCCTTCAAAAGGAAGCTTCCCGCAAAAGGGTGCTCCAAGCTGGAGATTCAAGGGATGGAGGAGCTGGGGTTGGCCGGACCCCCAGCCGTGGAACCTTCAGTGGCTTATCACCTCCATTCGAATCGGCGTTCCATATCTGCCTCCTCTCAAATTGCGCTGCCTGGGAAAATCGAGAGATTGACGGCGTCCATCCATCAGAGGGTGTACAAATACGCAGCGCAGTCAGTGTGCTCGTTAAACGCGGTGATTTTGCTGTCCGCGTACCAGGCGGAGATTTTAGAGGAGATGGGACGACAGCTCGACACTGGAGTACCGAACCCGGTACTTTGGGACGAGATCTGTGTGGTGAACGACCTAATTCTCCGCTCTTCACGAGGCGCAGTTCAGGGCTGCGGCCGCGTGATGGGTTTGGCTGTGTCAGGTGAGAGAGCATTGTGGCTCAACCTGTCAGGCTTGGGTGACACACAGAAAGCGGACGTCATGGATGCTGCCTACGACCCCGCTAAAGGTCTGTTCGGTCCTGCTCTGGAGAAGATGAGAGAAACCAGCACTCTCAGGAAAAAGGAGGATGAAGCATTCAACCTCTGTTTGCCTCGTAAGCTGTCTCAGAGCACTCCCCCTCAGCCAGCACAACAGGGTTTTGCCGCAGCCGCGGCTGCGAGGGGAAGACCGATAAACGCTAGGAGCTCAAGATCGACTCTCGGCGGACAGCAAGCTGGTCAACGTCCGAGATCGGATGGATCGGGACCGTGGGGAAAGCATTCATTTGCGGCCACGGTGGCTAAAAACCGTCCGCCCCACCCCGAGG
The DNA here is from genome assembly GCF_014805685.1 of Silurus meridionalis. Classification (NCBI taxonomy): domain Eukaryota; kingdom Metazoa; phylum Chordata; class Actinopteri; order Siluriformes; family Siluridae; genus Silurus; species Silurus meridionalis. The sequence goes on along the minus strand of NC_060910.1, from coordinate 13,221,248 downwards.
AGCGGAAGAAGAAGCGTGCGACCTGACACGCGAATGTTCTCCTATCCTCCTTTCTCCGCTGGCGAAGAAAAGGAGAAGGGAACGCAGCCCGGTTCTAAGTTCCGTAAGGGCTTCCTCTCTAGTTTTTCCTCGAGTTCGAGGCTTAAGGGAAAATGTTCAGTGTCACCAAGCACTCCCGACATTTGTTCTCTCGCACGTCAGTTCAGACTATTGCGCAATAAAGATTACATCATCCCATCCAAGCCACGGGCTGAGGGCGATGTGTTCGACAATACAAAACACAATAAATGTGGCACTTTCGCATCCAGGCGATCAGCCGAGGGCGATAGTGTGCGAAAATCCTGAGATTCCGGCGTGCACCCCCCCCCAGTTTTACCACTGGAGGGCGCGCTCGCTCTGTCAGCGAAGCCCTGCGCGGCGACGGTTGTGACGTCATCAATGCGCGACCAGAGTTGTGTACGCGCAGGTTCTCTTTCTGCGCACCTCGTCAATTGGCGCGCATGCGCGGTTCCTTCGTGGGTTTTAAACATGGTTTCACGGGGATACAGGCTTCAATTTGCAATGAAACCACCCAGATTCAACGGTGTGTTGATCTCGGTGGCCGAAGGGGAGTCGGCTCGCGTCCTAACGACCGAGGGCAATCAGAGTTGTTCCGGAGGCGGAAAGCCGTCAGGGTTTTTACTCCCGGTACTTTGTGATCCCGAAGAGAGGGAGCGCATCTCTCCGTCCGATCTTGGATTTGCGTGTGTTAAACAAACACCTGAGAAAATATTCATTCAGAATGTTGACACACAAAGCACTCTGTCGGTCGATCCGTCCAAACGATTGGTTTGTGACGATCGATCTGTCAGACGCGTATTTTCACATAGACGTTTACCCGTCACACAGAAAATATTTGAGGTTTGCGCACAGAAGCACTGCCTACGAGTTTCAAACCATTCCGTTCGGACTGTCTCTCGCTCCAAAACTTTCAGCAAGTGTGTGGGCGGCTCTTTTGCCGTTGAGAAACAGCGGGATTCGGATTTTGTCTTATATAGACGATTATCTGATATGCTCCTCGTCAAGAGAGCAAGCGGTCAGAGATGCGGTGAGCGTAGTCACTCATCTCTGCAGCTTGGGTTTCAAAATAAACAGGAAAAGAGCGCTTGTGTCGCGCGGTGCGCGGAATATCTGGGACTCAGTATAAATTCCTCTCTTATCGAGTCACGCTGACAGAGAAGAATCGCATCTCTCATTCAGTGTCGCTCCGTTTCGGGCTGGGTCTATGGTCCCGTTCGAGTGTGCCTACGAATGCTGGGTTTAATGGCCTCAGTGATTTCTGTGGTGCGTCTGGGACTTCTCATGATGAGAGATTTTCAGAGATGGGTCGCGCGGTTGCGCTTATGTCCCCGACGTCATCTCAATCGGCCGGTCAAAATAACACATTTGTGCGTCTTAGCGCTCCGCCAATGGGGATGCCCGCGACTCTTCGGTCGGGATTCCCTTGGGGCGGTGTCGTCATGAGTTACTATGACGACGGACGCGTCTTTGAAGGGCTGGGGTGCGACCCTTATGGGCAGAGCTGTGAACGGCGTGTGGCCACCACAGCTGATCCCGAGACATATAAACTACTTGGAGTTGTTGGCAGTATTTCTGGCACTGAAACACTTTCTGCCTTTCATAAAGGACCGACATGTGTTGGTGAAAACAGACAATTCCACAGTGGTCGCGTACATCAACCAGCAGGGAGGTGTGCGCTCCCTCCAGCTGCATCAGTTGGCGAGGAAACTGATAATGTGGTGCGACACAAGGTTTTTGTCCATCAGGGCGACTCATGTTCCAGGCGTATGGAACAGGGGTGCAGATCTATTGTCCAGGGGAAACCCTCTGTACGGGGAATGGAAACTGCACACTCAGGTGGTGGAGCAGATATGGCAGAGATACGGCCGGGCCGCCGTAGATCTCTACGCCTCGCGAGAAAACGCTCAGTGTCCTCTGTTATTTTCTCTAAGGGACGAAGATGCACCGTTGGGTGTGGATGCACTAGCCCACCCATGGCCAAACGTTCTTCTCTACACGTTCCCTCCACTAAGCTTGATTTCCCCCACCCTGGCCAGGGTCAGAGAACTCAGCTTGTCACTGATTCTGATAGCTCCACGTTGGGCTTCCAGGCACTGGATCGCAGAAATAGTTCAGCTACTGTCGGATCAGCCTTGGCCACTCCCTCCACGGAGGGACCTTCTGTCCCAGGCGGGCGGGGAGATTTATCATCCGCACCTGGACAGAATTGCTCTCTGGGCCTGGCCCGTGAGAGGTGGAACTTGAGTGTGGCTGGTTTGCCCCAATCGGTTATACACACTATCCAGAGTGCCAGGGCCTCGTCTACTCGCACGCTTTATGACAATAAATGGTGGGTTTTTGAGGAGTGGTGTGGCCGCGGTCACATTGTCTCTTTCCAGTGTTCTGTGGGAGACATTTTGTGTTTTCCAGGATTTGCTGGAGAAAGGAAAGCTTTTCTACTTTGAAAGTGTATCTGGCGGCTATTTCCGCATGTCACGCCGGGTTTAATAACGAACCTGCGGGTCGGCACCCTTTGATTAGCCGGTTTATGAAAGGTGCACGCCGTATAAGGCCGGTGTCTCGGCGGTTAGTGCCTCAGTGGGACCTGTCCTTGGTTTTGGAAGCCCTTTCTCATCACCCCTTCGAGCCGGTGGATGGCGAGGGCTGAAATTTCTTTCTCTTAAGACGGTGCTGCTTGTGGCTCTAGTGACTGCTAAGCGTGTGAGCGAGCTGCAAGCCCTGTCTGTCAGTCCGTCCTGTCTACAGTTCGCCCCTGGGCTCACGAAGGTTTCCTTCGCCTAACCTGGCGTTCGTGCCTAAGGTGGTGGATTCTTCTTATAGATGTCCCGTTACGGAACTTTCGGCTTTTTACCCACCTCAGGAGGAGGATGGCTTGAGTTCCTTGTGCCCGGTGCGGGCCCTCCATACGTATGTCAGGAGAACAGCGGGTTTCAGAAAATCGGACCAGCTGTTTGTGTCTTGGGCTACCCCTCACAAAGGGAAGCCGTTGTCGAGTCAGCGGCTGTCCCGCTGGATTGTGGAGGCTATATCTATAGCGTATGAATGCTGTGGTTCTCAGGCTCCCACGGGTCTGAGGGCCCACTCTACTAGAGGGATGGGGACATCATGGGCCCTGCTTAAGGGTGTCTCTGTTCAGGATATTTGTGCGGCAGCTGGCTGGGCCACGCCGCACACCTTTGTGCGGTTTTATAGACTAGATGTGTCTGAGTCATCCTTGGCACATGCAGTGCTGAGTGCCAGGCGTTCTGAGCCTATGTGATTGACCTGTGCAATCCGGGAGCAGTCTATATCTCCCATAGTGAAACACCGAGCGAAGTTAGAAAAAGAGCGATGGGTTACTTAACGTAATCCCGGGTTCTTTGATAACAGAGTGAGGTGTTTCACCAGCACTTCCCTCCTTGCACGGGGACGGGAAGAAATCTCGCTGCAATGATGTTAGAAGGGGTCGACCTGAGGGATAAAGGTGGGGCGGAGCCTGATCTCAGGTCGACCTGTCTGTCAAGACAGACGTGGTGTCATTAGAGCTTCCGTAGTTGGTCACGCCCAAAGCGATTCCCATAGTGAAACACCTCACTCTGTTATCAAAGAACCCGGGATTACGTTAAGTAACCCATCGTTTTAAAGCTAGCGGCGTCTCTATGGCATGTGCTTTTATAGCCTCCTGGTTCCATTCCCAAAGCTTTGTTGATGCAGCGTCTCATTTCCTCAGGGAACCAGGGTAACTTACGTAACCTAGAGATGTTCTCAAACACAAATTTTCAAATGGTCTTTGTGAGAGGTCATGTGTATAAAAGGGGTGTGTGTGTGCGTGTGCGCGTTTGTGTGTGCTTGTCTGCACGTGTGTGTGTACATAGTTAGAACTTAGTTGAGTGTGAATGTGACAGTGGAGTGCTGTGCTGGGGATTGTAGTCATTCACAGCCATGTACTGTATATTAAACGAGGTGTCAGGTTTCTGTTATTTTCATGCACTGGTTTAGCAAGGTGTGCTGGTCAGTCACTGCAGATGACCTCAGTTCAATTCATTTTTTATTTGTATAGAGCTTTTAACAGTGGAAATTGTTTTAAATCAGCTTAACAGAGATAAAGTGGTTATAAAAGAACTCCAATAGATGTATTAGCGAAGCAAATTTATATAAAATAATTCCAATATTGTTCTGTGAAATGTCTGTATGAGTATCAGAATCATCTAATAGTAGTTTGGATTTGAAATATGTTTTGGATTTTATATGTGATGATTGAAATGATCTTGTATACAATAAACAGAAACTATCCATTGCCCCTTCTATGATTTGTCACAAATGGACAACAAAAGGTTGCAGAATGGCTTGGATATGAGGAGAACATCTGTAATAGAATACTCAGGTCTCTATTTGATATCTAATATCCATGTGAAGCAGTAAGCAATGCTGCTATTTGTTTCATTTCAGTTCTCCAAATAAATGTTATCTGTTAGGATTAATGCTCAAATTAGCCATCTAATTTGCTGTGTCTACAACATCAGAAAATTTACCACCACCATGTTTTTGATGGCCTTAAATTGATCTGTTTCTCTACACTTTGCTCATGTTCATTGTTTAGGAAATCTTCACTCAAAGTCTGTTCTTTGATATAAACATAACTTATTTAAATGACAAAGCTGATAAATACTGATGCATTTCTGTGATACACACTCTACCAGCATCAAGATAGTCGAGTGACGTGTGTGACAGTCAAAGATGGAATCAAGGCCAGAGAACTTAAGCCTCGATTCTCACAGATGGAGAGAACTGTGAGCAAAGATTGCCTATAAAAGGAATGAAACGATATAAAGATGGATTAAAGAGATAATCTGACACCCAATTCTATCATAAGAGTAAGACGAGCCTGAGCCCCTGCTGTCTGTGTGAGATTAGTCATTTTTAACTATTTTAGTTAGCTAGACTATATGGCCACATAATGGGATTATGTAAGGTACTCTAAAGAATGGGAGAAGAAGAGACCAAACAAAAAAATGGTCTTGATTAGACTTTTATTAGCTGTCTGAGGTCAAAGTGGTTAATTAATCTCTCAGTTCAGGCAAAAAAGAATCATGGACAAGTTCGCTTAAAAAAAAAAACAGGCTAGTTGATAGGGTTACTCTGGAGCCTCTGAGGTGACATGGTGCTTATTTGGAATGACATGGTCTTTTATAACTATATTAAGACAAGCAAGTTAATAGTTGTAGATTACAAACTTAATGTCTTTTGGCCACAAAATATTATGTTTTGACTACATGAGCACAAGACTTACTTAATATTTCGTGACAGTTAATACATGGTCTCTGGATAATTATTTAGTCGGAGCTAGTAAAAAAGTATAATTGATTTGAGATTTCTCCTATGGTCTTTCCGCCTAATAGTATTTTTTGAATTAAATGCTAGTGAATCCAGTATGTATGCATCAATTCAATATAGAAGTGTAGCATTAATTATCTTTATTCTTTAATCCCTGCAGAAACACTGTTTTAAATCCTTAGATTTAAAACTTTGTGCCTATAAAATAGATCAGGAACAAAAAAGTCCTGTCCACACCTTATTAACAAAAACTAACCTTATATCAAAGTATATATCAAAAAGTACAAAAATGGTAATAAGTTTAGCTTGCAAAAATAAAAAAACTGAAATATTGCAGGTAACCACCCAAATTGCTCGCAATAATATTTATGAAAGCAACATTTATTGTATAAATTCTTCTTGTGAAAGGAATTGTGGCAACCCTAAAGTATATTAAAAAGAATGCATATACATTTTAATCCCCAATTATTTTTTTATTGCAGTCAGCATCCAAAAATGTATCTGTGTTAGCTAAATATGAGGTCACACAAATACATGTATAATCCCTTAATTATCTATTATAAAGGGAAAACCAGAAACATTATAACTCAAGCATAGAAAAAAATATTTAAAAAAATTAAAAAAAAAGTTAAAATCTGGAGTTTATATCTAAAATAAGTACAGGATCAAGATAAAAAAAAGAAAATTGATCTGCAACATTTGAATATTTGACAGGAATCTTCAATATGGATTACAGTCTCATCCTGATTAACATAGGAACTCAAGTAAATGGATTAGCATTGGCTATAGTGTCTCATTATTAAATCCTATTTAAAGCCTGTGGTGTGAATTAAAGAAGGCGGTTTACATGAGCAGTCTTGAAAGGTATAAAATTGACATGTTTTGTGTGTCAGACTGGACCAAGATACGTCTATAGTCTTGTTACAGGAGGAGAGTCAGTGTTGTTGTTCTCAGTAAGGGACATGAGGTTGATTTTGAGGGACATTTTTATAGTTTGTTCAGTTCATGGAGATTTAGAATATTTTACCCCTACGTAAAAGTCACATAAGCGTCACATTCAAAATATATGTTTCTGCTACACCTTTACTATGTAGTGCTGTGCTTTTTTATTTTAGTCTCATATACTGATGATAATTCTTCACATGTAGGTCATGGTCTAGGTCATTTTTCTCAGGTGATTTATCACATGATTCATTTCGTTTGTATTCATTTATTATATTATGACAGGCTTTGACATTAAAGTTATTCTATTTTTGTGATTTCACACAATGAATATATTTTTATGTTTAATTTTTATGTTTAATTTTTTTTGTAAAGAACGTGGTTTAATTTTTCCCTTGATTCCTTTGTTTTTTATTCAATTTATTAACAGATAAAAAAAAATCTCTCTCTCTACCTCCAGATAGATACAAACACATATACATAGTTACATAAATAGATGTGTGGCTGATTTATTTATTTTTTGTTTGTTTACCATGTATGATTATCTTCACATGATCATTTGGTTTTCATTTCCCAGTTATGATTTCATGTTAATTGTAATGAATTGCATTAAACTGACAGAATGGAAGAATGCATTTTTGAAAATTCAAGTAGAATTTCATTTATGTAAAATGAAAAAAATAACACCTTCCTTATAAAAAACCCTATAAGTTGAGGTAAGAACAACAAATACGCAAGGGTGAAGTAATTATTAAGGTCGCCAGAAACTGCACTAAGACCCAGTGTGTTGTAAGAAAGTGCTTGAGGTGCTTAGAAGAACTGACACAAAGCTGCTGATATGTGACTAGAATATTCTAAATATTGCAGGGGAATATGCAGCATATACAGCTTTTTATTTACTTTTACAAAATTATGGAATAGAAATTATTACTTGATTTATGTACTCTGTCGAGATGTATTGCATGAAAATGCTTAAGTTAAAGATCAGAATAAAGAAATGCTGACGCACTGAGAAACCAGTTTATTAGACCTTTATTACCTTTTCATCTTAATGGATTTTGATATATTTTCTCCCCATTTTCTGTTGTTAAAAGCATTTTGTTTAAAGTTAACAAGGCTTAAAAAATATATGTATAAGTGTGCAAACTATCTAGAAAAATAATATAAAAAAGTCATAAAATGCATAGCAAAAAAAAAAAGAAACCTTACACTATTTACCTTATAGTACTGACTTTAGTGCATATAATAAAATGCAATGCATAGAATTTTTTAAATAAGGCTGCACTAAAAATGTTGCATGCATGAAGAAGTCTCCAATAAGACCTGGTTATGTAGATGCGCAACGCTCTGTATACTCACCTAACTTTTGCGGCGACGGAGGAAATGGCATCGTTTCTTAAATTCTTTCTTTTGGACACGGCAGTTCCCATACTGCACAGGAAACAACACCGTGACAAAAGCAGCTCATTCCACTAGTCCGCAGAGCAAGAAGACTGAGAAATGGTTATATACCAAATGGTCCTCAGGACGGAGGCGCAGTCTGTATTGGTGAGATATCCGACGAGTTCCTTACTCTGACCTAAGATTCATGGCTCTGCGCTTTCGCGTGTCCAGAGATAAGTGGAATGATGCGCAACCTGGAGCTCCGACAGTCAAGTACCGCGCTGCCAGCATCATGCACACCGTGTGCGCGCACGCAAGAGCGTGCGTGTGCGCCTGCGCGCGCTCTCCGTTTTTTTTTTTTACTACAACAGATGTCAGATAAATAAGCGTGGAACTGTAGTAATATCACGAGTAGCAGTTTATGCTCAGACCACATTGTCTTAAAAGAAAATAGCAGGATGTACTGAAAATAACATTCAGAGCATGTGCTGGGCATCACATCCCTCACTGCATGTACTGTACGTCACACATTAACATCTACTGACTGTACTGTACATCCACATCACTCACTGCATGCATCGTACATAACACATCACTCCCTGCATGAACTGTATGTCACACACCCCTTATTGTATATACTTTACATAACGAATCTTTCATTGCATGTACTGTAAAAAAGCATCACTCACTGCATGAATTGTACATTCACATCACTCACTTAATGCATCAATCCACTCTGCCTGCACTCTTTTCTTCACTTCTCTAACACAGTGGTCCCCAACCCCCGGTCAGTTGGTACCGGGCCATACAGAAAAAATACATAGCTTATATTATTTCCGTTTTTATTTATTATCTGATTCTGAAAGATTTTTATTTTGGAAAATTACCGGATTCTCTCCACTACATCTGTCTATGACTCACTCTTGATGCGTGTCATGATGCCTCGGTCACATGTCTTACCTCCATCCGCTACCTTCTCAAAGGGACTCCGGCCGCTAACACATAATACATTACTGCTAAAATGAAACCCCCAAGCTAGCAAAATAAACAAAAAACAACACAGTGGATTCACGTTTATTATTACATTTAGAAAATATCAGCTTTTATGCCGGTCATATCATTTTATTTTGTTGCATTTATCCATGAAAATATTGTCCGATATTAAACCGGTCTGTAAAAATATTGTCCGAGATTAAACCGGTCCGTGGCGCAAAAAAGGTTGGGGACCACTGCTCTAACACACTCTTTATTACTTTGTACTGTTAACCTCATGGACCTACACTCCTTCACCTTCTTTTCCCTGCAACCGCACCACTCCACTGTCCTCCCTCTTATTCACACACATGTACTCTGTCTTACACCTACTGACTTTCATGCCCCTTCTCTCCAGCGCATACCTCCACCTCTCAAGGCTCTTCTGAACCTGCTCCCTACTCTCACCAAAAATAACAATATCATCTGCAAACATCATAGTACATGGAGACTCCTGTCTGACCTCACCTTTCAACCTGTTCCTCACCACTGCAAGCAGGAAAGGTCTCAGAGCCGATTCTTAATGCAATCCAACCTCCACCTTGTACCAGTCTGTCGTTCCTACTGCACACTGTACTGCTGTCACACTGTCCTGCACCACCCTCACATACTTCTCTGCCACACCTGACTTCCTCATACAATACCACAACTCCTCACTCGGCACCCTGTTGTACGCTTTCTCTTAATCTTCCCTGAATCTCACACTACAGTCTTCCTCCTCCAGTTTCCACCATCTTATTCTTTATTTCAGTTCTCACTCTCCTCCTTTTTTTCTTCACCTCCAAAGCCATTTTACAGACCAGCATCCAATGCTGTCTAGCTACATTGTCCCATGCCAACACTTTACAGTCTCCAATTTCCTACAGGCTGCATCTCCTACATAGGACATAGTCCACCTGTGTGCACCTTCCTCCATTCTTATGTCACCCTATGATCCTCCTTCTTCTTAAAATAAGTGTTCACCACTGCCATTTCCATCCTCTTAGCAAAATCTACCACCATCTACCCTTCCACATTCCTCTCCTTAAGGACATACCTACCCATCACTTTCTCATTACCTCTGTTCCCTTCACCAACATGCCCATTAAAGTCTGCCCCAATCACTAATCTTTCAATCCTACACCTTCTACCACTTCATCTAACTCACTCCAGAATTTTCCTTTCTCCTGTATTTCACAGCCCACTTGTGGAGCATAGGCACTGATGACATTTATCATCATCCCTTCAAATTCCAGCTTCACATTCATCACTCTATAAGAAACTCTCTTCACCTCTACTACACTCTTTCTGTACTCTTCCTTCAGAATCACCCCTACACCATTTCTTTTTCCATCAACACCATGGTAGAACAGTTTAAACCCCCTCCAATATTCCTGGCCTTACTCCCTTTCCACTTAGTCTCCTGAACACACAACATGTCTACCTTTCATCATATCAGCTAACTTTTTCCCTTTACTGGCAGATTTTTTACGCTGCATGCCCTTCCTAACGCAACCCTCCCCATATATCCGGGCTTGGGACTGACACTAAGAGTGCACTTGCTTGTGCAACCCTAATGGCTTGGTTATTTACATTTTCTTATTATAATTTTTTTGTACAAATGTACATATTTTATTTGTATTTTCAGTTTAATAGTAAAGTAATAACAAGAAAAATTGCACCCAGGTACTTTATTCCAAAATCTTTACTCTTCCTCTAATGAAGTGCAGTCACACTGTATTGTGAGGGCAGAATAGATCACAATAATTTAATTTTTTTTTTTTTTCGACCACATTCTTCTGATGATTCAACATTTTCTTTCCAGCTTTTAAAAATTCATTAGACCCAATTTTTTTAATTTGAGCAATCTTCTTAGTTGTTGTTTTTGCTTGATGCATGCCTCATCATTTGCCCCTTCTAAAACAGTGTACCATCTTTTGGGTGACTACAGGATATGTCTTTTGACATGGTTCTAAAATAATAAGCTATTAACTGCATTAGTTATTGTTAAAAAAATGGCCAGCTGAAATACTGCAGAATTTTATTATAGTTATTATAGTTAAATCCGAGTGGTGTTTTTTTTTTTTCAGCCAGACAGTGTATTTAATTTGTTTCACAATAAAATACAGTGTCATGGGCTATTATTAGTATACTGTGCAACCCACAGTATATATTAGTCAATGAATTTACTCTATATAACGTCACTCACTGAATTTCCTGTACATAAAACATCACACATCTTTTAGCACCATATATTTAGCTTAAAGTTTTTTCTAAAAAAAAAAAAAAACTCTTCCTGTGATCTCTAAAGGAGGTTTGCAAAGAGACACATCTCCATTCTAAACATTCAACACTCTTCAGGTTTGGACATCATTTTATGCATGAATTGTGTAAACAGCATATGTTTAAATTGAATAGCATATAAGTGTTACCTCTTTCTAAACATTAAAAAGTAAATGGTTTATATACAAATTGTAAGAGTGAACATCTGCCCTGATAATGACCTAAGGTTTTATCAGATTATTTTAACAGCTGTACAGAGAAAATCTACTCTTATAGATACAATACAGCAGATGCAAAATAACACAGAAATCATTTAGCAATCATTCAAATTATAAAGAAGTAAGGAAGATAGTATAGTCATGGAAGAAAGAGTGAAAGAAAAGAAGAAAGGAGCAAAAAGGGTAAAAAGGTCAAGGTAAAGAGAATGATGAAAAAATAGAATGATAGATTGAAGGAAAGAAGGGGAATTCTAAAAAGAACATATCAACAATGCAAAGACATTGATAAAGGAATTGTTTATTGTTGATATTACCCAAGCAAGCAACAACATTCCTTTAGTTAATTATCTTAATTTAATTAATTTATTCTCTTCCTTAATTATAGTCTGAGGACATCAGTAATTACCTTGAGAAAAAATATAAAATCACTTAAAGGTATAAACAAATATATACATAATATATAAATTATTATGAAAACAATATTATACATTATGTCTAAAACATGAATTAATTTTTCTTCTATAATTTTAAAAGGAACTGGGAAAGGGAAATGAGACACTCTGAGGACATTGTTCTGTGTGACATTTTTTTTTTTATATTTCCTCTATTTTATAGTTCTAGAAGCTCTTTACACACCAACACCTTAAAACCCTATTCACTTTATTACAAATAAAGATTAAATCATTAATCTTAAATCATGTTACCAGTTACAGTAAAGGCTGTTTATCTACCTCAGTGCTGAATTATTTCTCTAATCTCTGTTGAAGAGAACACTTACTATATAATTTACAGCGCAGGCCTACACCAATCATTTTCCAAAGAAAATCCTGCTAGCAGCATTATTCAGGTTATGTTAAAATAACCTAACTGGTATTTGTTCTTTATTTCTCTCATTGGCTGTCAAAGAAAATCTGTAGGATTTCTCAAACCTCATCATAAAAAAAGTATTTTCTGTTTTAGCTGTTTGCTGACGCAGAGCTCGAGCAGAGTAAGCATACAAAAAGGGGTTTACACAACTATTAATACAAGTCAGAGCTGAAGTAATATTGTCTACTAATTCTGCATATTCCAACAGTCTTGCATTCCCAAGCAACACAGCAGTGATAATCACAATGTTGGAGATTTGTAAAGGAACCCATAAGACAAAAAAACATGCCACAATTCGGGTGACCAGTCTTGTCAAAGAGTGGCTGCTAAAGAAAACTGAGTTTTTAACTCCTCTGTAAAGATGAATGTAGAAGTAAGTCACTGTCAAAAACAGAACGATGAGTAGCATAATCTAACATATTAAAGTAACCACTCTCTCAATGGCATTCCTATAGCATAGACTGCAATGAAGCCGTCCTTCTCTGTCTAAGCTTAGCGTGCGTTGCACGAGAGCATAAGACGATAATACTCCACTTAGTATCCATGTCCCACTCACAATGATCTTCTTTTCTCTTCTACCAAGCTTTTTCCATTTCTGAGGATGCAGCACTTGCATGTATCTCTGCACACTCATCAGCATCACACACAGAATGCTACAATGCAGGCTTAAGTACACCAAATAAGAGAGAAACTTACACAGGACCAAACCAAAGGCCCAGTCATGCAAAAGTGCCCAAATCCAAGCTGGCAGAGTAAGCAAAGTGAGCAGATCTGATATGGCCAGGCTTAGCATCAGTTTTGGAGTGAAACTGCCTGCCTTTAGCCATCCAGTGGGATATATCACTACTGCAATGTTCCCAGGGACTCCCAGTATGAAGCAAATGGCCAGCACACTACTAGCAATCAGGTTTTCAGTTGACACAGGAGCTGCAAGCGAGCTGTTTGATAAGTTGAGTTGAGTTGATACAGAAGCTGCAAGTAAGCCGTTCAATGAAATGAGTTGCTCCATGGTTAGCTGCTGCTGTTTCTGTGGTGTAGCTGGGTGTAAATTCTATTTAAAGAATCCAGAGGTGGTCTGTGATTTCCGATGTACAGTCCCCCTTTAACACATTATAATAGCCCGTAGACATGTTAAAAATCTTGAAACAAGGAAGCTTTCATAGTCACCTAATTTTAGTGAGCAAAATGGTTCTAATTTTAGTTTCACATTTCAGTCTTTTATTTTCTCCCCCCTCTCTCTCTCTCTCTCTCTCTCTCTCTCTCTCTCTCTCTCTCTCTCTCTCTCTTTTCTTTCTCTTTCTCTCTCTTGTTTTCCACCAGACATACACACATGGCTCTGTGCTTTTTTATCTCTCAAGGGACAGAGACTCGCTTCTCCTGACTCCACCCTCTTTGTACCCAAGTTTCCTTAGAAGGAGTGAAATGTATTTTTCTGTATTTTTCCTTTCATTAAGTACTTTGGTAGGCTGGCACTGTTTTTATCCCTTAATTCCTTTCTTTCCATCACTTTGGTCAAAGTTATTCTTGGTTCATGAATTTTTAAATATCTTTGCATTTCATTTAGATTTCCAATCTGGCTTTCCCATTCTCAGTGCTTATGACTGGTTTGCATCATGTAGTATGGCTTCTATAATTGTGCTCTTCTTCACTGTGGTGGTTGTCAATGATGAAATAATTGCTGTTTTTGTGTTTTATTCTCCACATTTTTCTAAAATGTTTCTGTCATAATTTGCTGTTGTTTCCTATTGCCTATTGAGATCTCAAAACTCTGGGCTTCTAGTAGTTCCTAGAATAGCAAAGTCCACTAAAGGTGGTAGAGCATTTTCACATTTAGCTCCTAAACTCTGGAATAGTCTTCCTGACAGTGTTCGGAGCTCAGACACACTCACCCAGTTTAAGTGTAGATTAAAAACATATCTTTTTAGCAAAGCCTACACATAACACACATCACATCATAACCTTGTGCTCCAGAACATCTGATCACATGCACATTATCAACTTGTGCTGTTAATATCATGAACAGTAGCTACGCTAATTCCTCTCCACTGCTTCTCTTTCTCTCCCCATCCCGAGGCTTCCTGAGGTTTGGCCAGCTCCAGTCATGTCCCACCTCATGAAGATTATGGACTTTAAAGAAGTAGATACCAAACTCTCAAACATCCTGAACCATCTAGAGACGTACCAGTGCCAATTGGATCCCACTGCATGTGTGGAGTTTGACATTGGCCTTCCTGAAGTGTTTAAAGGCTCTGGCATTGAAAAGCTGATGCTGGATCTGTGATGATCACAAATGTTGAGCTCAGTAGCTCCTAATTTTATACCAAAGACTGTTGAAAGAACATTTACTTATAATCTTATTCTCCAGTGCTCATGTTAGTTCTCACTCTCCAGTGTTCTGTATTGTTGAAAGATTTATGATCAAACTTTTGATGTCACCCAAATGAGGATGGGTTCCCCTTTTGAGTCTGGTTCCTCTCAAGGTTTCTTCCTCATTACATCTAAGGGAGTTTTTCCTTGCCACAGTCGCCATGGCTTGCTCATCAGGGATAAATGCACACCATTCACCTTGACTGTTGATTTCTGTAAAGCTGCTTTGAGACAATGTCTGTTGTGAAAAGCGCTATACAAATAAACTTGACTTGACTTGACTTTGCCAAATGCTTTTCAGCTTCAAAAGCTTAAGCTTTCCCCTATAGACAGCTCTCTGGTATTTATGTTGGTTTATCCTTTTGTAAATGCAATTACAGTGATCATAGGATAAATCCACAGCTAAACAAAGAGTAGACATTTAGAGTTATGCATTATAAAAACGATCAATAGAACATGGCAAAAGAAAAAATGGAAAGAAACACAGTTACAACGATGGTAATTTCGAATGAAAGCTGAAATTCTGATCCATTGTCTTATATTCATCTCTTAAATTCAAACCTAATTGTCTTGTGTATGGAAAAAAGTATTTGGCCTATACGTCAATGTGGGAAACCAAAACACAAAAAAAATGTGTCTCTCAATATCATCATAGTGAATGAAGCATTGCAGTGAGTTGCTGATGTGGTCATTATGGTGAGGTGGTCAATTAGTTTAATAATACAAATAATTTAACTAATTACATTAATTACATATTTGACAAGAATCTGTAAAGGAAATGTAAAGATCAGAAAAGAAAATTAGAAAACTTAATATTTCAACATGTAATCAACTTCCAAGTTAATCAATCATTCATGACTAATTCATTTTAAAACTGTATTTTACGAGTATGATAGAAAGATTTGCAGTTTAATACAGGAATTTGTAAATACAGAGCACAAGACATTTCTTGTAAAAGGCACACAATTTATTTATCAAGGCTACTACAGATGTACCGAGAAAAAACACATGGACCCATACATACGAGTGAAACCAACTTGCAATTTGACTGGTTAAAGCAACAGTTTTAAGCAACATTAATCTTACATTTCAGGTGCCTGCACTGCTGATTCGAAAGACCTTGTGCCACATTTCTTTGATTCCGGCAACACATGATGTGATAGCTGAAATAGAATTATACACATACCCTAACGTAAACACGCATTCCTAGAGGCAGCTCATCTTTAAAATGAAGAGAATAGACTATTGGAAGTAAATGTATACATATTCATGGACAAAAAATACATTAAAAAGTTTTAAAATGTAAGTCTTCTTGTCACTCTCATATACAACATTAATTTATTGTTATCTCATCCTATGACAGGCTGTGGGACATTTTCCAGCAATGACAGGAGTGTGGACTGTGAGTTCATATTGCCTCTTAATTGGATGTTTTATGTTTCATTAATTTCATTCATGAATGGGATATATTCAGGTAATTTGTTCAATAATTGGTGATGTTAATCTGATGTTAATCTTTATGTATGTATATTAATGATGTGATGTATTTCACTAATAATCCTCCCTATTTGTTTTATTTGTCTTAATTTGTTTAATATGTTTTATGTCCTGTTTAAATTGATTTTTTTGATGTTGGCGGAAGCCCATGCTGACTGTTGTTGACAATAAACTCTCCAGTACTGCAGCAACCCTTTCGTAACAACTAATCATTTCACAACACAACGTAGAGAACACGAACTGGACGTGACAGGTACATAATTTTAGATATTAAATACAAGAAAGAATATAATTCGTTTAAAATAAATGTATATTTTATTTAGCATTTTATTACAAGTAGTTCTGTTGACTAATTTCAGAAAAAATATTTTATTGAATTGATTGCAGTAATTGACAATAGACTCAATGAGCAGTACAAAAGAAATGTATATTTATTTTTTTACTAAATAAGCAATGGTCTCAGGTGATCTAAATGTGATTTATGACATATTCTAACTCATAAGTGTGAACACTGTACATGAAAGTGTTACTGATGTTCTGTAACATTCATACAAGCATATAGTATTATAAATAAATTTCAATTAAAAAAAATACAAATTAATAATAATAATAATAATAATAATAATAATAATAATAAATTACAACATTTCTTAGTATTTTATTTATTCTATTTTGTTCTTTAATCTCCAAAACCCTATTTACTTTTTTACATAGAAATATAGTCATCTATCTAAAATGAAGTTCACATTAACATGTATAGGCTGTAAAAAAAGTTTTAACTCTTGTTTAAAAAATTGTAGATCCTACTACAGCAAAAAATATACTTCACCATGCATTTTAAAAAGAAATAAGATCATTAACTTATAAATCTGTTGAAATTTATTCATCAGATGAACAGCCTTTAGTATGATATATTGTCAAGTTTGTTTCATTTAACAAAATCAAAAAGTAACAGCAAGCTGCAGGAATAAGTAGAAATGGGTTTATGACCCTCTGCATAAGTTTAAACAAATCACTGGCTTTGAGGAACAATCTATACAAAATCAAACCTCTTCATCTTGAAGCATTTTCTGTTCCGACTGTTTGCTGCTGTAGAGCCCGCGCAGAGAAGGCATACAGGAAGGGATTCACACAACTGTTGATAAAAGTCAGAGCTGCAACGATATTATCTCCAGCTTCTGCAGATCTCAACAGACTGTCATTCCCAAGCAGCACAGCAGTGATAAGCACAGTGTTGTTGATGTGAAATGGAATCCAAAGAATAAAGAAACATGCCACAATTCTGGCCACCAGCCTTGTCCTTATGTGACTGCTAAAGAAAGCTGAGTTTTTAACTCCCCGGTAAAGGTGAAAGTAGAAATAAGCCAGTATTGGGAATGATACCACAAATATCATAATCTCCCAGACTAAAGTTGCCACTCTCTCAACATCATTGCGATAACATCGATTGCATTGCTGGTGTCCTTCTCTGTCCAAGCTTAGAGTGCGCTGTACAAGAGCATAGGACGATAATACTGCACTTAAAATCCAAATCCCACTCAAAAAGAACTTTTTTCCTCTTCTACCAACCTTTTTCCATTTCTGAGGGTGCAGAACTTGCATGTATCGCTGCACACTCATCAGTATCACACACAAAATGCTACAGTACAGGCTTAAATACACCAAATAGGAGAGAAGCTTACACAGAACCAAGCTAAAGACCCAGCCATGCAGAAGAGACCAAATCCAAACAGGCAGAGAAAGCAGAGTGAGCAGATCCGATATGGCCAGGCTTAGCATTAATCTTGGGGTGAAACTGCCTCCCTTCCACCATCTAGCAAGAAATACCATGACAGTGATGTTACCGGGTACTCCCAGTATAAAGCAAACTGCCAGCACACTACTGGCAATCAGGTTTACAGTTGAGACCGGAGCCGTGATCGAGCTGTTGGATATGTTGAGTTGCTGCATGGTCAGATGCTGTTCTTCCTATGTGGTAAAACTGGGCGTAAGTTCTATCTAATGGAGTGACGGATGTGTTTTTCTTCCTGTGGTTTCCTTTCATCTTTCATTACCTGTTATTTATATCTAGATGTGTCAAACTTGAAAATGGAACATTTTGTGGTTGACCACCTATTTTTTCTTTGAGCAGAATTACAGAAACAGATAGTTATTTAAAGTAGATAACAATATTTATGAATTATATTAACTCTATTCTGCAAGGTCTGCTAACGTTGGGCTATTTTACATGGCTGTGTTGTTGGCTTGGCCTATATAAACTTTTCAAAAAGGGTAGAAAAGTCAGAGAAAGAGGAACAGATTGAGATGAAAGGAAGACAAGGAAAAAATTATTGGTAATATTTTTTATTATATATTTTAATTTTAATCATCTGATATTATAATACAATATAATAATAAGATTTATAGGTTAAGGATAATTGTATGAAAGTCCTAAGAGACCGAGAATAATATTTTTCTTTCTTGTTTTCATGACTTTTCAGCATAACAATTCATGTGATCACATTTCACCTAGTGCTAATACTAAGGATTTATTGTCGGTGGAGATTTCAATCATGCAAATCTCAGAACTGTGCTCCCTAAATTTCATCAGAATGTGGACTTTGCAACCAGAGGAGAAAACAGCTGGATGTTGGTTACACAAACATCCAGGGCGTATAACAGGCCCTGCCCCCAGCTCGGCTACTCAGACCACATCTCTGTTATGTTGATCCCAGCATACAGACCACTCAACAGGCGTTCAAGAGCAGTTTGAAAGCAGTTGAAAACCTGGTCAGCAGGATTCATGGCTAGTCTCCAGGACTGCTTTGAATTCACTGAATGGGACGTGTTTAGGGAGGCTGCAACGAAAGGAGATTTCATCAACTTGGAGGAGTACACATCATCAGTGACCAGCTACTTCGGCAAGTGCATTGATGACGTGAACCTCTGCAAGACCAACACCACAAGCTCCAACCAGAAGTCATGGAAGACCGCTAAGGTGCATGCGCTGCTAAAATGTAGAGACTTTACCTTCAGACCAGTTGACAAGACGGCCTTATGTACAACAAACTTTCCCGTGCCATCAGAGTGGCAAGCGAATCCATGGTCACTTCCAGGACAGTGGAGACACCCGGAGCACGTGGCACGCCATCCAGGAGATCCCGAACTACAAGACAACTTCACCTGCTTGTGACCGTGATGCCTCCCTCCCAGATGTGCTGAACGACTTCTACGCCCGGTTTGAGGTGCAGAACTTCATAGCGCAGAGAAAGACCTCCTCTCAACGACCAGTCAGGATTGGAAACAGCATCATCTGCACCAGCACACTGAGCACTGGGGCCTCTCAGGGCTGTGTGCTCAGCCGATTCTGCTGACTCACGTCTGTGTAGCAATGCAAAGCTTAAACCACTTTGACAAGTTTGCCAATGACACAACCGTGGTGGGTCTTATCAGCAAGAATGTCTATTCAGCTTACAAAGAGGAGGTGCAATGGTTAACAGCCTGGTGTAGAGTCAACAACCTGTCCATGAATGTTGACAAAACTAAAAAGATGGTTGTTGACTTCTGGAGAGCACAGAGTGGCCATTCTCCACTGGTTATCGATGGATCCTCAGTGAAGATTGTCAAGAGCACCAAATTCCTAGGTGTTCATCTGGCAGAGAACTTCACTTGGTCACTCAACATCAGCTCTATCGACAAGAAAGCCCAGCAGTGTCTCTACTTTCTGAGAAGGCTGAGGAAAGCTCATCTTCTTCCCCCCATCCTGACCATGTTCTTTAGAGGGACCATCAAAAGCATCCTGAGCAGCTGCATCACTGACTGGTTTGGGAACTGCACCGTCTCGGATCACAAGACCCTACAGAGGATAGTGAGGACAGCTGAGGAGATCATTGGAGTCTTTCTCCCCTCTATCACGGACATTTACACCTCACGCTGCATCCACAAAGCCAACATCATTGTCGAAAACCCCACACACCTCTCACACACACTTTTCCCTCTTTCACTATTAGGGAAGCAGTTCCGAAGGCTTAGGGCCATAACATCCAGACTATGCAACAGTTTTTTTTCTTCAAGCCAACATACAGAAACTGAACTGAAACTCACAGACAATCAACTATTCTTACTGAACTACAAACTGAACTCAAACACACTCGTACTCATTTTACACATCCATGACAAGTATAACCCTTATATTATTTATTAGTAAACAACTGTTTACATGCTGTTTTTGTACATCGATTTGACTGCTGCTATTGCTGTTTTGCACAACCTTCTATGTTTACAATTTGTGTTTTTTTTACAAGTACACTCCTGTATCCAGTTTTGTCTTGCACACTGCACAGTATGATATATAGTAGGTTTACTGGTGGTGCTATTTCATGTTTTTTGTATTGTGTATTTGTCCTACACTGTCTTGTGTTGCCTTTTTCACTGTCTTGTCTTGCACTGATTGCACCAGGTTGCACTCCATGCACTTTATGTGGTGAGGACACTTACTAGTTTTTAGCTCTGTGTCTTTATGTTATGTAGCTTTATGATGTTTATGTAACACCAGGGTTCTGAAAGAACATTGTCTCATTTCACAGTGTACTGTGTCAGCTACATATGGTTAAAATGACAATAATGGTTTCTTGACTTGACTTGAAAACAAGAAAGATAAATATAATGCATGGTATCAAAAATGCATAAAGTTAAATGTTACCAAAATAACCAGGAATTAGATGTAGTTTTGTATGCTGTAAATGTTCTTTTTCTATAATGGTAAAAGGAACTGGAAAGGGAAGTGTGCAATTCCCAGTGTTCAGGCAAGTGAGAAAGATACATTTACAGTAAAAGAGTTTTTGCCACAGTTTTTCTCCACTCAGAGATACAAACTTAGCTATTTTATGAGTTGCTCAGTAGCTCCTAGTTTTATAACTACAAATGACTGTAAAGGACTGTAGAAAGAACATTACTCATAATTTTACATTTCAGTGCTCATGTTATTTCTCTCTTCAGTGTTCTGTATTGTTTAAAGATTTATAAATCACACTCTTGATGTCACCAAAATGAGGATTGTTTCCTCTTTTGAGTCTGGTTCCTCTCAAGGTTTCTTCCTCATAACATCTAAGGGAGTTTTTTCTTGCCACAGTCGCCATGGATGCAGACCATTCACCTTAACTCTTAAAAATCGGTAAAGCTGCTTTGAGACTGTCTGTTGTGAAATGTGCTATAGAAATAAACTTGACTTGACTTGACTTAACTTAACTTAACTTGAAGCAAAATGCTGTACACCTTTAACTTTACATCTGTGCTGCAAGGTTCTCTTGGGTGTAACATCTTGCACACGTCATTTAGATTTCATGACCCAGGCATTCCTTTTAACCCTTGACATCTGCATTTCAATCAAAGGATGAGCACCACGGCTTACACTTTTATTGGGGGTTTGTATACCACAGTGCCATAGCACTCAACACAAGCCAGTCTGTAAACCTTACACAGTATACACACACACACACACACACACACACACACACACACACACACACACACACCACCCCAAAAGCCAGATAACCCCCTGGCATCTCTGGTTGACTTCACAGGGACCCTCAAACCATAAAACAATTCACTCTCGAAACTCGGCCCCAGTACGCCTGTTTGTGACACGCACACACACACACACACATATACACATCTAAACACACACCACAAGGGAGCATTCTTTTATTATTTAAATAATAAATCAAATGTCCCACATTACATGACACAAACATACATATTGTATGTATCTTCTCCTGTAAATAAACCGAGGGTTTATCTCTACCTCAACAATAGTTACACTCTAAAGGTTTATTAATGTACCTTGACTTTAATGCTGTCTTCTTTTAAGGCCTGCTGTCAAATTTGATATAGAATTATCTGCTCTTTGCTTTCATAACAAAGGTGCATTTTATATACCAAAATATAACATTGTACTAACATAAGTTATACATTAAATATTATTCCTGGTATATTATGTACCTCTGTTTTAATGCTGTATTTTCTTTTAAGGCTTGTTGTTAAAGTTGATATACATTTATCTGCTCTTTACTTTACTAACAAGGGTGCATTTTATATACCAGAATATAACATTGTATTAACAAAGTTATACCTTAAATACTGGTATGGTAATGGTATGTTAATGTACCTTTGAATGCTGTCCTTGCTTTTCATGTTTAATATAAAAATAATCACAAAATTATCTGTTCCTTATTTTGCAAACAATGGTGCATTTTATCTGATCATGAAATGCACTATACTGTCTTAATACACTTTGGATAAAACTTTAAGTTCTCCAAATCAAGTATAACCCGGAAACCATGCCTACAAACACACAAACAAAGGAAGTTTCTCCCTCCAAAATTTCAGGCCATAGCATTGGCTATTCACCCAAAGATGCTTGTGGTTTGAGACCTTTAAAATATATTGAACCCAGCTAGTCAAGTCAGCTAGCTCGCTCAATCGGAAAGGCTCGGATGCCAGGGGCCCAAAGGCCCGGAAAGTCGGACGCTTAGAACAGCCCAACAGCAACTCTTCAAGATGAGATCTCAAATCCTTTTTGAGATATTCTGGCAAGCTTTACCTTCAAGAGCAACACCTGCTTTGATCTTCAGGAGAACCTGGAACATCTGACTTCCTCCTAACCGACTCTTCAAAGATTCCTTTGTCTACCGCATCCAGACTCTCGTGCAACAAGCCAATGCAAGTAACCATTTTACCAAACAATTTAGATGCGTGTTTAAGTTTGAGCCCCTTAACTTTAAGGTGAATTTGAATTCTTTGATGATTCTCATTTAGGTTACGGTTAATTTTGAAGCTTGCCATTCCTTTCCTTTCTTTCTCTCCTTTCTTCTTTTCCCTTCTCTTCATCCTTTTTCCTATTTTTAACTTTTGTTTATTTTTATTTTCATTATTTCTTTTTGTATATTTGTGTAGTTAGTTCTATGTTGTGTTGTGTTTTGTCTCATTCATTAAATGGCATATTTTTTAATAAGTGATTGTCTCCAAGTGCTGCTCACATTTTAAGGTTCCTGCAACATTCGATCTGAACTACATGCTCTATTAATTGTACAGGATAAAGTAAAGGGGGGTCACGTTTTTCTTGGCCGGGAGATACCGCTTTTATAGAATTAAATATTTAGGAGTAACTATAACCCGTTATGATTACTCTTTTTGCAAGATAAATTCGCTACATGGGTTTTCTTACAATTTTGCAAACATAAGCAGCCTGTACGATCTCTGAATGTGATTTATATCTCTAAATTTAATAATGTAAGGCTTAAAATCGCGTTATGGTTTAATCAAAGTCACACAATGAAAATACTCAAACAAACAAATCTGTACATTTATAATCAGCATTAAATGGAACATAATGCTTTACAATGCAGGCTGTATGAACCCTGAATACATTTGACCTACCTACACAGACCTACAAAAAAAATAGCATTGTTCAGATAATGTCATAATCTCAATAATATGTTTTTGACTTTATATATGTAACCTATGATTGGTGGTCTAGTGGTTAAGACGCAGCGCTCCCACCGCTGCGACCCGGGTTCGATTCCCGGTCAGGGGACCATCCCCAGCCACTCTCAGTGCCGGTCCCAAGCCCGGATAAATTGGGGAGGGTTGCGTTAGGAAGGGCATCCAGCGTAAAAACATGTGCCAAATCAAATGTGCGGAGGATCCGCTGTGGCGACCCCTAACGGGAGAAGCCGAAAGAAAGTTTATATGTAACCTATGGATAAAGGTATTAAAAATAAAAAGGAACCGACTACGCCACCTGGGTTATTTATTCACCCAGGAAAATAGAACCCAAAAGAATAATTAAACCAAAAAAAGTTACAAAAATATGAAGGACCCTGCTGGTTCGGATGGGATTAAAGACAGAGACGTGACTTTCCAAAAATAGTACAAATTTATTAAACAAAATAATGCTTAAAAATATTTTAAAATACCATTTACAGCTTACCAGTTATTTACCCACAATCAGAGAGAATAGATTAAATTCTCTTTTTAACAGAAGGGACAAACCACACAGCAAATCAGTGCATAATTCTTAAAAGCAAGAATAAACCTAAAACCTAAAAATAAAGTTGCCCCCTTTCCAAAAATAACCCACAATAAAGTTGCTTACCTCACAAACGGGGTTAAACTATTGTCACTATATGCTACCTGCGTTCATGCACACATCCCTACAAACACACATTCAGACCATGATCAGCAACTAATAAAATAAGAAAAATATAACAGACGACTCACCAGGGGAAAGCAACAGGAACGTATAAGCAAAAATACCTTTTCTAGCCACACAGCCTGCAGATAGGAAAGGAATCAATGTGCCCCACTCAACTGTGCTTTTTATAAAGCCACGAACACGCCGAAATAATTGCGTGGCACAGGTGTGCTCAATGTCAAAGTGCAACTCCGCAGCAGAGGGCATGTCTTCGGATTTAAAATTCACCAATTATTTATGCATGTCTATTTGTCTTTATTTTAAAGACATGCAACTGGTCACATATAGACAAAGCACTGCCTTCCGGTTTGCGGTTTCATGTTTCAAGCTATCATGTTTTAGCATAACCATCCAAAAATAAAAACTGAGAAGTGCCAAAATCTAGAAAAACAGACTGCAAGGATAGCCAGAAATATTCTTATATCTTTACACAAAGTTGTTTTGGTTATCTAAGAAAGCATACAGGAAGGGTTTCACGTGTAAGTTTTTTTTTTATGTTTATTGAATCAGTTCAAAATTGACACCCACCATTTTTTTAATTAGGAAGACCAATAGAATAGGACACAACTTTTTTTTTTGCTATGATTTTAGAAGTTTACTGATGTGCCAAGGAAATGCCCCTAATTTGTCCTACTGTCTCTTTTATTATTTCACTGAGTCCTTTGCTACCCAGACATACCTCTAGGTCTGAGACCGGTAAGACACAACTATAAATGAAAGTAATAGCTAAAGTAATATTGTCTTCTAATTCTGTAGATTCTAACAGATTGCCATTCCCAAGCAACACAGTATTAATAATCGCATTGTTGGCTATACGGTATGTAATGATGTGCTTTTGCTTCGATCTGAACTACATGCTCTATTAATTGTACAGGATAAAGTAAAGGGGGGTCACGTTTTTCTTGGCCGGGAGATACCGCTTTTATAGAATTAAATATTTAGGAGTAACTATAACCCGTTATGATTACTCTTTTTGCAAGATAAATTCGCTACATGGGTTTTCTTACAATTTTGCAAACATAAGCAGCCTGTACGATCTCTGAATGTGATTTATATCTCTAAATTTAATAATGTAAGGCTTAAAATCGCGTTATGGTTTAATCAAAGTCACACAATGAAAATACTCAAACAAACAAATCTGTACATTTATAATCAGCATTAAATGGAACATAATGCTTTACAATGCAGGCTGTATGAACCCTGAATACATTTGACCTACCTACACAGACCTACAAAAAAAATAGCATTGTTCAGATAATGTCATAATCTCAATAATATGTTTTTGACTTTATATATGTAACCTATGGATAAAGGTATTAAAATAAAAAGGAACCGACTACGCCACCTGGGTTATTTATTCACCCAGGAAAATAGAACCCAAAAGAATAATTAAACCAAAAAAGTTACAAAAATATGAAGGACCCTGCTGGTTCGGATGGGATTAAAGACAGAGACGTGACTTTCCAAAAATAACCCACAATAAAGTTGCTTACCTCACAAACGGGGTTAAACTATTGTCACTATATGCTACCTGCGTTCATGCACACATCCCTACAAACACACATTCAGACCATGATCAGCAACTAATAAAATAAGAAAAATATAACAGACGACTCACCAGGGGAAAGCAACAGGAACGTATAAGCAAAAATACCTTTTCTAGCCACCCACCATTTTTTTAATTAGGAAGACCAATAGAATAGGACACAACTTTTTTTTTTGCTATGATTTTAGAAGTGGCTACTTTGAAGAACCTACAATATGACATATTTTCAGTTGTTTCACACTTTTTTGTTATGTATATAATTCCACATGTGTTAATTCATAGTTTTGATGCCTTCAGTGTGACTCTACAATTTTCATAGTCACGAAAATAAAGAGAACTCTTTGAATGAGAAGGTGCGCCCCATGGCGGGTAACACAAGCAACGCTTGACAAGCTGGTGCTAAATTTTGTATGTGAGGCCAACCAACCATTTTCTGTGGTTGAGACGCCATCCTTCAAGACTTTGATAGAAACCGTGCAACCTCATACAGTAATGACAAGGAAAACGTTATGCACAAGAATACAAGAAGCTGCAAAAGACAAGAAGAGCATTATCATCAAAAAGCTGAGTGCTGTGAACTATGTTGCTACCACAACAGACTGCTGGTCTGCCAGACAACATAGCTACTTAGGTGTCACCTGTCACTGGATAGACAACACCTCACTGGAGAGGCACTCTGCTGCATTGGCTTGTAGACCTGTCAAAGGCTCACACACGTTTGATGTCCTTGCAGCTGCATTAGAGGAAATACATTCGGAGTACCAAATCAGGGAAAAAGTGACCAGGACAACAACAGACAGTGGATCAAACTTCCTGAAGGCCTTTAGATTGTATGGTAATGAGAAAGAGGAGGAAGCCACCAATGTACAAGAGGACAGTGACTCCACCCTTGATGATGCAACAGAAGATCAGAGTGAGTCAGAGGTGGAGTATCAAGATGTGTTCAATCCAGCTGAAATGGGGTTTTTGGTCGAGTATGCTGCTGTGATGAAGCCTGTTGCCATGGCCCTTAATATCCTCCAAGGGGAATCATCTGTGCATATAGGCCTCCTGCTGCCAACACTTTACCAGTTGCGGGACAAGCTGAAGAGGCTGGAGTCAACTTGCAAAGTGTGTACACCTCTTGTTCACGCCCTGCAGCAAGGGATCCAGAAACGTTTTGGAGACGCCATGAAAGAGCCTGAGCTGATTGCGGCAGCAATACTCCTACCAAGATTCAGAACATCCTGGACCACAGAGGAGAACATCTTAAATGCTGGTAAATATACTTGTTTATCAATTCAGATGTGAACCAGTAGACATTGACCTATATAAATCTGTATAATGTTACTGTCATTTAGGATTATAGTGTATCGGTGACAAACCACAGGGTGGCAATATAGTTAGAAGCTCAGGTAGCTTTTAATGTCAAACATCAGCAGTTTGACAGCCTATACAGTAGAAGGGTAAGAATAATGTGCAGACTTAATTCTTTTGAAAAACTATTTATCTTGCCCTAAAATGAATAACCCTATCCCACAGGCCTTGACTACATCAGAAATCACCTTGACACCGACTTGGATGATGTCAGCAGCACAAACAGCAGCCCCTCTGATGAAGAAGACTTCTTTGCATCCATGGAGTTGGGAAAATCACAAGTAGGAGAGCTGGAGAGGTACCTTTCATGTCCTTCCCCTGCAGGTATTGATCTACTCCACACCTTTCCTCGCATCAAGAATCTGTCACTCAAAGTCAACACAGGTCTTTCTGCATCTGCAGCCTGTGAGAGACTTTTCAGTCATGCAGGACTCCTGTTCACTGCTAAATGATCACAGCTTCACAGCAAGAACCTTGAGAGCCAGCTACTGTTGAAGTTTAATAGTGACATCACTGAGTGATTTTTTGGTGAAATAGTTTGTTTCTGCATGTTTTTACACACGCACACACACGTTTTATGTTGACCGCTTCCTTCTGGTGTGCAGTTTTCTGTTCAGCATGCCTGGTATGAAATGTGTGTGTGTTTCCTTTTGTTGTTCTGTCACTGGAGAAACACACACACAGTTTATGAGAATTTATAAAAAAAAGTATAAAGGTTTGTGTTACTTGTGCGTATTTATTTTTTATTTATTATTATTTTATTTATTAAATACTTGAATTTACCTGAATTATTTTAATTTAAGCTATTTTGTTATTAATTTTTTAGAATACATTTTTATTTATTTCATTGATTGGATGAGCCATAATTTGCCTAAAGATTATTTTGTATTTTTGTCTGTATGATTGTTGTCTTGTGTTTAAAAAATAAATCAGACGTTACTCAACAGTTACGCAGTACTTGAGTAGTTTTTTTTACCAAGTACTTTTTTACTCTTACTCAAGTAATTATTTGGATGTCTACTTTTACTTTAGTCATATTATTCTGAAGTAACAGTACTTTTACTTGAGTACAATTTTTGACTACTCTACCCACCTGTGCTTGACAGACAGGACCCCTTACAATATCATTGTAGCGAAAATTCTTCCTGTTTCTGTGCAAGGAGGTAGGTGCTGGTGAAAAACCTCACTCTGTTATCAAAGAACCTGGGATTACGTTAAGTAACCCATCGTAATTTTTCTAACTTTGCTTGGTGTTTCACTATGGAAAATATAGACCACTCCCGGATTGCACATGATCCCGCTATACCAGATTACATAGGCTATGCTCTTCTGGCTCCTAGCACTTGCATGTGCTAAGGATGACTCAAACACATTCAGTCTATAAAATCGCACAAAAGTGTGTGGCGTAGCCCAACCAGCTGCCTCAGAATTTTTCAGGTGCCTGAGAACCTCTGCATTCATATGCTAAAGATATAGCCTCAACAATCCAGTGGGACAGCCGCTGTCTTGACAACGGCTTCCCCTTATGAGGAGCAGCCCAATGGGACCAACGGGATGAACCTTGGTTTCATGGCGAATTGGAGCCTGTACCCCCGTAAAATAGTGCCTAACACCCACGGTTGGGTAGCGCATGAGCGCGAGTTAAGAAAGCACGCAGAAAGAAGACCCCTGTATACTTTTGTTCCTCTTTGGTTGCGCCTTGATGACGTCACATCCGTCGCCATGCTGGGTTCTGCTGTAAGAACGAGAGCATTGAGACTAGGGGGGTGCTTGATACTTCTTTGATATTTTTGCAAACTATCGCCTTCTGCTGTCTGCCTGGATGCGAAAGTGCCACATTTATTGTGTTTTTTTAACTTGGGTTGCATATCACCCTCAGGCCGCAGCTTGGATGTAATGCTGCACTCTTTATTGCACAGATGTCTAAACTGACGTGTGTCTGAACACATTTTGTGAGTGCTTTATGACACTGAATAGTTTTCCTTCTTCCTCGAACTCAAGGAAAACTGAAGGAGAATGCCCTTGCGGAATTCAGAACCGAGCTGTTTTCCCTCCTCCTTCTATTTGCAGGCAGAGAAAGGAGGATATTGGACGCTGGCCAGCATTCTGCCCGCTGAGCCAGTCTCGCATTCCTCGCACCCATCGGTCCCCCTCTCACAGCCGTGGCTGCTGTTGTGCTGGCTGAGAGGGTGGTTTCTGTGTCAGCTTGCGAGGTAAACATAGGTTAAAAGCTTCATCATCTTATTTCATGAATGCTGGTTTCTCTCATTTTCTCGAGAGCTGGACCAAACAGACCTTTAGCTCGGTCATAAGCAGCATCCATTACCTCCGCTTTCTGCATGTCGGCCAAGCCTGACAGGTTTAGCCATAACGCTCTCTCACCTGACACAGCTAAGCCCATCATGCGGCCGCAGCCCTGAACCATGCCTCGTGAAGAAAGCAGAATTAGGTCATTTACCACACAAATATCGTCATAGAGTGCCGTGTTGGGCACTCCCGGGTTGAGTTGTCACCTCATCGCATCCAAAATTTCTGCCTGGTATGCGGACAGTAAAGTCACAGTGTTCAGCAAGCACACTGACTGCGCCGCATATTTGTACATTCTCTGATGAATGGACGCCGTCAGTCTTTCAATTTTGCTTGGCAGCGAAATTTGAGAGGAGGAGGAAATAGAGCGCCAATTCGGATGGAGGTGGTAGGCCACTAAAGACTCTACCACTGGGGGGGTCTGGCCAACCCCAGCTCTCCCATCCCCTGAATCTCTAGTTTAGAGCACCCTTTTGCGGGAAGCTTCCTTCTGAAGGGACTAGAAGAATGGCAAAATATCTGCATGCAGGCAGGAGTTGTCTTGCTGTGGGTTGAGCAGGCGGCAGCCTTTTCCCATCATAGAGATCCCTTTCAGCTCCTTCTGCATCCTGGGCTGCGGGCCAAGTTAGGCCTAGCTTAGCCGCAGCTCACTTGCATACCTCGTGCAGGTTACCGTCCACCTGCATGGCCAAGTTGCCCACGCTGTGGGGTCTCGACTGAGATGGTTGCTCCGCATGACGATGGACACGGGCAGGATGGAACTTCCCTGATCTTAGACACATTCCTCTTGGCCGAGGGGAATATCTATCGATATTCGCAGGGTAGTTAGCATGATGCCACTAATTCCCTACCGTGTAATTTAACACCCGATATATCGGAAAAGGAATAGCGCGCCTTGACGCAGACACTATACCGAGTTTCGCAATGTCGCTCAGCATGATCCTGTATGACTGGTCTCGTGTTTGGTGGCGGAATCCAATGATGGCCCGCACGATGAACAGTTTAGCAAAAAACTGGATGTGCTGAGAGAGCTTGATGTAATCCCTCACGAGAAGAAAGCACAAATTATATTGTAAGAGGTCAAGACAGACGTGGTGTCATAGGAGCTTCCATAGTTGGTCACGCCCAAAGCGATTCCCATAGTGAAAGTAAGAAAAAGAACCAAAAATAGACAAAGGAAAAGGAGGAGCATAGGGTGGCGTATAAGAGCAGAGAAAGGTGCACACAGGTGGACAATATTCTATGCAGAAGATGCAACCTGAAAGAGATTGAAGACTTTCAGTGATGGCAGGGGACAGTGTAGTTAGACAGCATCAGATGATGGTCTGTAGGATGGCATGGGAAGTGAAGAAAAAGAGGAGGAGAATGAGGACTGAAAAAAGAATAAGATGGTAGAAACTGAAGGAGGAAGACTGTAGTGTGAGATTCAGCAAAAAAGGTCAGACAGAGGCTCGGTTGTGGTGAAGAGGTCCTGGATGATTGGGCAACTACTGTAGAAGTGATAAGGGAGACAGCTAATAAGGTACTCAGTGTGACATCTGAAAAGAGAAAGGAAGACAAAGAGATGTGGTAGTGGAATGAGGAAGTGCAGGAAAGCATAAGGAGGAGGAGGTTGGCGAAACAGAATTGGGATCGGCAGAGAGATGAGGAAAATTCAATTAAATTCAATTCAATTCATTTTTATTTGTATAGCGCTTTTAACAATGAACATTGTCTCAAAGCAGCTTTACACAGATAATGTGGTGATTAAACGTAAATATGTTCTTTGTAAGTAAGTTTGTCCCTGATGAGCAACTGTGGCAAGGAAAAACTCCCTGAGATGGCATAAGGAAGAAACCTTGAGAGGAACCAGACTCAAGAGGGAACCCATCCTCATCTGGGTTGCACCAAATGTCCATTTGAAGCAGATATACAAAGTTGCGGGGTACAGTGATGACGATCAGAAGCAAACTGCACTCCCGAGTCAGTGCAGCAGACCGCCAAAACCAACTACAGTCCAACCCATCCTCAAAAGCACCCGTTCTACTCCGGAATTACATGGAACCACCCAAGGTGTTGATGAGATACCGTCCCAAGCTGCACAGAAGTGTGAAGATCCACGGAGGAGAGAGGCAGGAACAGTGGTCACTGGAGCCTCAGGAGCATGTTTAACTCGACCGAGAGAGAGAGAGAGAGAGAGAGAGAGAGAGAGAGAGAGAGAGAGAGAGAGAGAGAAGGATATGGATTATTAAGTGTCCCTATTGGTGTATGAAAGTTATTGTCACTGTGCAGTTTGGACTCCGGCAAGACTCGCTATGGCAGCATAACTAAAAGGGAGAACCAGAAGGTAACACAGACATGAGGGATCTCTGGGATAAGAGACGACCCACCACACCACCGTCAACAAACCCGAGTGAACGTGTGAATGTGAGGGGACGACAGCATACAAATATACCAGTTCACCAAACACTCTATATCCATGCTCCCTCCAGATCTGAGCCTTTACCTAAGAAAAATCTACTGATAAAAGGCTTGACTAAATAAATAAGTTTTCAACCTCGACTTGAACACTGAGACTGTGTCTGAGTCCCGAACACTGGTTGGAAGGCTGTTCCATAACTGTGGGGCTTTATAAGAGAAAGATCTGCCCCCTGCTGTAGTCTTCATTATTTGAGGAACCAACAGATAGCC
Source organism: Silurus meridionalis (assembly GCF_014805685.1). Classification (NCBI taxonomy): domain Eukaryota; kingdom Metazoa; phylum Chordata; class Actinopteri; order Siluriformes; family Siluridae; genus Silurus; species Silurus meridionalis. The sequence goes on along the minus strand of NC_060910.1, from coordinate 13,189,195 downwards.
AGCACCTTTTGATCTAAGTAGGCGTGGAGGATCATACTGGTACAGAAGTTCACTCAGATACTGCGGTGCGAGACCATTAAGTGCTTTATACGTCAGTAGTAATATTTTATAATCAATGCGAGATTTGATTGGGAGCCAGTGTAGACTGATTAAAACAGGGGTGATGTGGTCGTATTTCCTAGATCTAGTGAGGATCCTTGCTGCTGCATTCTGGACTAACTGAAGCTTATTTATGCACTTACTCGCACACCCAGACAGTAAAGAATTACAGTAGTCTAATCTAGAAGTAACAAAAGCATGAACTAGTTTTTCTGCATCCTGTAACGACATCATATTTCTAATTTTAGCAATATTTCTAAGGTGAAAGAAGGCGATCCTGGTGATCAAGGCAGAGAGCTGAGCTGGAAAAGGATGTGCTACAAGTTAAAGCAATAATGGATGTAGATGGAAATGTGTTGACTAGTGAGTAAAGTGTGTTGAGAAGGTGGAGGGAGTATTTTAAACAGCTTCTGGCACCAAGGTGGTGGAATGAGCTTCCCCTAGATGTCTGTACAGCAGAGTCCCTGATTATCTTCAAGCGATGACTGAAGACCTACCTCTTCCTGAAATACCTAAATTAGCACTTTCCAATTTTGTAGAATTCGAGTTATATTTATATTAAGTTTGTACTCTTGAGTACAAGTGTAGATTTATTCATTACTAGAGATTTAAAGCACTTTTGTACGTCGCTCTGGATAAGGGCGTCTGCTAAATGCCGCAAATGTAAATGTAAATGTAAATGATGAATGAGGAAAATTAAAGAGAGAAGATTGGATGATGTGAAGATGGTAAAGCAGGAAGTGAATAGGAATTAGGAAGAAGGACGTGAGAGCAGCAGTCAAGAGGATGAAGAGTTAAAAGTCGGTTGCACTAGATGACATACCAGTAGAAGCCTAGGAATGTTAAGGAGAGATGGCAGTAGAGTTTTTAACTAAATTGTTTTACCGGTTTCTGAAAGGTGAGAGGATGCCTGAGGAATGGAGAAGCAGTGTGGTTGTGCCAATTTTTACGAATAAGGGGGATGTGCAGACCTCCAGTAACTACAGGGGTATAAAGATGATCAGTCACACCATGAAAATATGGGAAAAAGTAGTGGAAGCCAGGCTGAGGGAAGCTGCAATATTTGCTTTGAGAATGTTGATGGAGAAGTATAGAGATGGTCAGAAGGAGTTGCATTGTGTGTTTGTGGATCTAGGGAAAGCATACAACAGGGTGCCGAAAGAGGATTTATGGTATTGTATTAGGGAAGTCAAGCGTGGTGGAGATGTATGTGAGGGTGGTGCAGGGCATGTGTGAGGACAGTGTGACAGCAGTGAAGTGTGCAGTAGGAAACAACAGATTGGTTCGAGGTGGAGGTGGGACTGCATCAAGGATCCTCTCTGAGCCCTTTCCTGTTTGCAATGGTGATACCGGAGTCTCCATGGAATATGATGTTTGTGGATGATATTGTGATTTGTGGTGAGAGTAGGGAGCAGGTTGAGATGGGCCTGGAGAGGTGGAGGTTTGCGCTGGAGAGAAGGGGAATGAAAGTCAAGTCAAGTCAAGTTTATTTCTATAGCGCTTTTCACAACAGACATTGTCTCAAAGCAGCTTTACAGAAATCAACAGTCAAGGTGAACGGTGTGCATTTCTCCCTGATGAGCAAGCCATGGTGACTGTGGCAAGGAAAAACTCCCTTAAATGTTATGAGGAAGAAACCTTGAGAGGAACCAGACTCAAAGGGGAACCCATCCTCATTTGGGTGAAATTAAAAGAGTCAGTAGGATTATAGTCGAAATAGAGTACATGAATGTAAATTAGAGAGAGGGCAGTGGAGTGGCATGGTTACAGGTGAAGGTGGATGAGTTTAGGTACCTGGGGTCAACGGTGCAAAGTAATGAAGAGTGTGTTAGAAAAGTGAAGAAAAGGGTGCAGGCAGGAAGACCATGGAGGAGGATGTAGTGAGGGAAGTTGGTGTGAAAGAGGATGTAGAGGACATAGTGGTATGGAGACGAATGATCCCCTGTGGCTACCCCTAATGGGGTCAAAAACAGCCGAAAGAAGAAGAAGATCTGTTCGGTTTAATCCATGTTTCTGTCAAACACACTATATTAAACTCCTGGTCAGTAATAATTTTGTTTATAGTCAGCGCTTTTGACGTGAGAGATCTAATATTCAACAATCCTCTCTTTAGTTCAGAGGGGCTGACTGTGCATTCATTCTTATTAAATCTTATGTTAATTAGGTTACTTTAACAGACTTTCTGAGAATTTCTACATTTTGTTTTTACTCAGGAGAGTCTCAATATGGTGGATCTAGAGTGATGACTCTGTGCAGCTAGCAGACAGCAGTCAGTTTAGCCTGTCTGTCTGCTCCCTGGCCTTGGCTCTGGACAGTCACTGGTTAACAATGCTGTTCTAAAACTATGACCTATACTACAAGAAATGATAGGATACCATCCTGCCCCAACGGGCCAGCCTTGCCCTCAAAATTGCTCCAGTTATCCATGAAGCCCACATTGTTTTTAGAGCATCATTTGGACATTCAGCAGTTCAGCGACCATAACCTGCTGTAAGCTACGTAAATGTTATGTCGCATTGGGATCTTATAGAACCTATGCTTTCCTAAAAACCTAAGATAACATTCTATGTCCAGCACCCTGGCTCCTTTTATACACCTGACCTGTGCTGCTGGTGCCCTTAAAGGTCTAGCTAATTTCACGTGACTCAGAATAAAGTCTCCTATAACCAGAGCTTTTTCAGGTTTCTCACTTAGTGCTTCACTGACTAAACATGTTACACTTCACACGCTGAATGAGCTGAATGCTCGCCATATCAGAGAAATTACGTACCTTGTGATTACTGTAGTGTGTGTTTGTAGTTCTGATGGAAATGGCCTCCACTCACTGCTTGAAAACAGGGAATAAAAAAAGAGTAGAAACAGAGCCGACAGAAAGTAATGAATACAGGAAATCAAAATGATATTTTGAGATTATTTAAGGGATGAGAGAGGAAAGATTTTTACTTAAAAAATGTAAACGGCGACACAAACAAAAGATTCCCGGCAAAGAAATCAACAACTCCAACACTGGTTTTGGCACTCTGACGCTGCACCAATCTTGGTGAAGAAGATGCTTGGCACAGACAGAAGAGTTAGTCTGCTATGGTGAGTGCTCTGGTGGCTATGCAGAACACTTCTACGAAGTGGCTGGTGAAAAGAGAATATGAGGTGGACTTCCCGGTTAAAAGTGAGATAAGGAAACCCACCTTTGAACGATCTGTGTGGAACTTGGTAGGCTGCATTTCTATATATAGATTGACTTGTAGAAGGAAGACGCTGCACTTGGCCGCCTCCCCGGAATGCGAAGCCGGAAGAGCCATCGGGCTGCCGGAGGCGGGCGGTGAAGCCACGCTGGTAGGAGCCGGAACGAACGTCTCCCAGAGAGTACCGGTGAGGTCCTTGACTGGATCTGAGATGTGAGCTGGTTGGGGATCCATCGAGGTAGGTTTTTTGCGGTCTGATCTTCTGTCACGAATAGACCAGACGTCAGGAACCGGGAGTAAAACAGGGTGTCGATTATTGGTCTTAAATATACAAACACAAGAGAGTATGAAACGAGACTGTGGGAAATGGCAGACTTAACTGAGTGCTTCACCCGAAACGTAGCTAGGAGCATGGAAACTCGGATAGTAAGAGAGGTAGGTAGTCCGGATGATCTATGGTCGTAAACTGTAGATCGGATGGAGAGTCAGGGGAAGAGGGACTTTATAAAGGGGACGGGTAAAGGAAGAACAGGTGTAGGTGATTAGTAGAGGAGGGAGAGGCTGAGCGGGAGTGTTGGAGGGAGGCATGACTGGTGGCTCTCTGACAAAATACCGGTAAATGGGGTGCAAGCATGTGGTAAAGACAGGAAGTAAAATGTAGTTTGTCTGAAAATACAAGATCAATCCTACAGTTAACTGCACAAGACTGGAAAATACTTTTTGTTTTCTAGTGCAACTCTGGAGGTGAGGGTGTGGTTGAGCCCTGGTTGTGAGTAAAGGTTAGAGTCTGTAGTCTGTTGAGTGGTAAGAACGAGGCTCTGATCTGTGGGGTGGCATATTACCTAATAAATATGCGCAGGGATGACAGAGCACAGGGAGGTAGAGGCAAAAGCCCCAAAGGTATGTGTTTATAATGTGTGTGTGTGTGTGTGTGTGTGTGTGTGTGTGTGTGTGTGTGTGTGTGTGTGTGTGTATTTTGCTATGTGTCTTAATGTTTCAGAATGTGTTTAATAGCTTTTCCTGGAAAGAAAAAAATAAAAGAAAATTAGAAGTCTCATTCACTGCCATTTTGTTTCTTTAAACATTTTAGATATTGAAGGTGGTGTTTACTTCAGCAGAGCTCACTTGGTTAAAGAATAATTTTCTAGATGACTACAAAAATAGTACTTTTACTTTAATTGGTTTATCATGTACATACAATACAGATATTGTAAAATGAGATAGTAAATTTAATCATGAGTCTGTTAGACAGTTAAAATAGAAATAAATTAAATAATGAAAGTAAAACCACTGAAACTAGGCAATAGGTCATGATATACAAAACATGCAGGAAACCGAGGTTTAATGTTTATTACCTAAGTGCCATGAAAGAGGATGTGGCTGGTATGAGATGTGACACTTAACATGAATTTTATCATGTTTTTATCTGCAAAGTATAATTCAAGTTGACTGGAAACCTCAGCAGAAGTGTGAATTTATGTAACTTTTGTGCAAGCAAAAGCTGAAATGTCAAGATACCAAAAGACAAAGTGACAAAATATAGTTAAGGGTGCTAAAATAACAATAAATTACAATGCAATAATAAGCAGACTTACACACAAATCCATTTTAAATGCAACAAGTTACTGGCTGTCAGCAGAAATCTATAAACTTCTATACAATTAAGGAATTAAGGATTTTCTGTTCTGTCTGTGTGCCCACATAAAGCCCGAGCAGAAAGGGCAAACTGGAAGGTGTTAAGTCAAAGCTGAAGGTGATATTGTCACCTGCATCTGCAAATCTTAACAGAGTTGACTTTCCAAGTAACGCAGTAATAGCAATCATAATGCTTTAGATTTGTAACAGAGCCAAAAAGATAAACTTGCTCATATTCTGGTCACCCCTTTTGTCAATGAGTGACTGTTGAGTAAAACTGAAAGTAGAACAAAAAATTAAAACTGCCTTATTTTAGCCATCCAGTGAGATACATTTCTACTGCTATGCTCTCAGAGATCTTTAGTACTGTATGTAGCAAACTGCCAAAACACTACTCCCCATCAAGCTGAGACGAAGCTAAAGCAGTGAGCAAGCTGTTGGATGAATTGAGTTGATTTAACAATCTAACATTGGTAGGTGAAGAAACAGAGCTCTTCATCAACTCATTTACGATAATGAAGTGCAAGACCTGTGACATAACAATTGAAACATTAATGCATCAGTGTTAACATGCAATTTCTAAATAACAGTAAACAGATGCAGGGAGGTAGAAAAGACAGATTATAAATTTAGTTAATTAGTTTAAAAGTACTAGATGAAATCAATTCTAAAGTCAACTGCACAGGACAATGGACCTAATGTACCAAAAAGAAGTTTTAATCCTTATCCATTATAAATAACCTCATTGCACACAACACTGAGATACCTTGATGGTAGTTTTACATAGCCAGCCCTAGAGTTTGTGCAAACACAATAAAAAAGTTGTTCTGTTGTAGCTAATAGGCAAACCTTTCATGGCCCAAGCCTGAAACTTATTCCCCCTTTTTTCTTTCTACCTAAATAAATTGTCACATGACCATTAACCATGTGATGCCTTATTGTATTAAGTAGAGAGTCTGAGTGCAACTATTTCAATACTAATTTTGAAACCTAATTTTCTAGATGACTGTTTTGATATTAATTAACTAAATAATAACTATAGTAGCAGCACCATTGTTTAAATCTGTTAATTTTGCATGCTATACACCAATTCTATTCATTTCGCATTTATCCATATACATTTATCCAATTTGTGGTACCTCCATAAAACCATGATAGAATTGTGCAAGTTACTAACCACTAAGTTTTGAAAATGGATTGAAGGATAGAAAAAAACAATGTTTTTCTTATTTTTTGCAGAATCACCTAAACATTTATAAAAGCATTATTCTATCCATGTAAAATTAAAACTATTTTTAACATAGAAAATAAGTACCATGTGAAACATACTAGAAACCATGGTTTGATGTGTATTTTAGGTTATGGTTGGGCTAAAAGCTGACCTACATACCTACGTAAAAAAATTGGGCCAAGCCTTATATTATAAGCCTAATATTCATCATCTAATGAAGGGGTGCCCAATACATCGGTCGCAATCTACCGGTCGATTGTAAAGGTAGTATGGGTGAATCGCAGGACATTAAAAATAGATATTTTTTGAATGCATTTTTATAGTAGGTAGATCATTTTTCCATAGGTAGGTAGATTCATTTTATAAGTAGCTTGCATGCTGAAAAAGTGTGTGCACCCCTGATCTAATGTCTTAAACTCAAATAATTAGTCTGAAAATTAGGAAGGATTAGAGAAATTCAAGCCTGAGACCTTCCTCGCCAACATTTGCTCATCTACTGTTGCTGCAGTAAACTGTTTGGGGAAAAGCTAGAAACATATAACATTCACAAGTACAGTCTTCTTTTATGTAAACATGTAAATGTACGTTTTATGTAAAATGCAAGACCTGTCTGGGTTCACAAAATGTTTCAATTACTTCTTAACTGTCTGAAGCAATCAACATTGAATGTAAAAAACAGTGACTCTTTTGCAAAAATATCCAAAAGTTTACTCACAAGGCATTAATATTTAAAGAAATCATAAAAATGATAACTATTCCAAACTTGCTTTATTTATTTAATACAATTTTCCTGGGTTAAGGACAAAGATCATTTATTTTGGGAGTCAATAGGTCCCTCTTAAAAACTCTATTAAAAGAAAAATTCACAGTAACAAAATATGGCAGCAAGAAGCAGAAATATACATGTCTTTTAAAATGCAAAAAAAAGGCTGTGAACAAGAATTAATAAAATCCTGTTACCACTTCACCATGATGAAGTTACCTATTTTCTGTGCTATCTGTGTGCTCACGTAGAGCCCGAGCAGAAAAGGCATACAAGAAGGGGTTAACACAACTGTTAACAAAAGTCAATGCTGCGGTGATATTGTCAGTCGATTCTGCAGCTCTTACCAGAATTTCATTTTCAAGTAAAACAGCAATGACCATCATAATGTTGGAGATTTGTATTGGGACCCAAAAAAAAAAAAAACATGCCAAAATTCGGATCACCAGCTTTGTCAAAATGTTACTGCTAAAAAAAGCTGAGTTATTAACTCCTCTGTGAAGATGAAAGTAGAAGTAAGTCAGTGTGGGAAACAAAACTATAAAAAATGTTGTCTCCCAGATTAAAGTAGCGACTCGCTCAAAATTATCACGATAGACCAGACTACACTGAACATGTCTTTCACTGTTCAACTTTAGAGTGCGTTGCATGGGAGCATAGAAAGATATTACTCCACTAAACATCCACATCCCACTCAGTATGATCTTCTTTCCTTTTCTGCCAAGCTTTTTCCATTTCCCTGAATGCAGCACTTGCATGTATCGCTGCACACTCATCAGAATCACACACAGTGTACTACAGTACAGGCTGAAGTATACCAAGTAGGATAGAAGCTTACACATGACCAAGCCAAAGACCCAGTTATGAAGAAAAGACCAAATCCAAAACGGCAGAGAAAGCAGAGTGAGCAGGTCTGATATGGCAAGGCTTAGCATCAATCGTGGGGTGTAACTGCCTCTCTTCAGCCATCCACTAAGATATACCAATACTGCAATGTTCCCAGGAACTCCCAGTATGAAGCAAACTGCCAGTATACTACTCCCAATCAAGTATTCAGCTGAGACTGGAGCAGTGAGCGAGCTGTTGGATGTGTTGAGGTGCTGCATGGTTAGATGCTGCTGTTTCAATGTGGTGTACGTTGGTAGGAGCTCATGCTTGAGAACAGGGCAGTGTTTTGTCTGTGGTTTCCTGTGTATACCACTTCTCTGATAAAGCAAAAAACATTTTGCCAAGTACCAGTATGCAGTCATTTTCAGTTCCTGATGTAGTCATTGTTGGGTTCTGTGTTTCTTGCCAATCTAATAATTTTCTTGTGTTCTTTGTGAATATAATGTCAAATACAAGCCCCACAGTGATGGATGTGAGCAGAATTGAATCACTGAAGAAACGAGACAGGATTGTTGTGCTCAAATTTTGAAAGAGTAGTTTATGGAGCATGACATAGTTTTTACACAGGGATTACACACTTTCTCAACACTCAAGGACATTGCACAAGACAAAGCATGATAAACAAAATATAGAAACAATGCATACAGCTTATGAAACATACAAACAACAATTACAAAATACTTAATTCATGTATGACTGTGAATATTTAACTGGCCCAATAAGATATAAGAAGAGTGAAATAGGGAAGAATATGCAATCTTAAACAGATGAGACTTCTAGACTGAGGTCTAGATTTAAAAAAAGTCAGAATCAATGCTTCTAATGTCTGGAGGTAAAGAGTTCCAGAGCCAGGAAGCAGAGCAACAGAATGCCCTATGCCCCATTGTGGCAAGACGAGCAAAAGAAACAGAAAGAAGGAGAGACGAGGCAGATCTAAGAGAATGAGAAGGAATATGAATATGGAGAAAATCAGACAAATAAAAAAGGGCAAGGTTGTGAATAGTCATAAAATTAAGAAGAATTTTAAAGTCAATACGAAGCTTATAGCAAAACCAGAGTAATGTGGCGAAATTAGGTTTTAGTAATGCTAAACCTAAAGCTACATAACAGAACACAGAGCAATGACTAAAGTGTCCTTGCCACATAAAGTGCATCTTTTGCAACCTGGCGCAAACAATACAGACAAAAAAGATGCCGCCATGGGCATCTGCCCATATCATCTAAATCTTCCACTGCAAAGAAGCAATCAAAACAAGTTTAAAACAGAGCATGCTCTCTACCCTGATTGGTGGCTTGCTGTGTGCTTGACCAGTAACGTTTTTATCTGCTTAATATAAAAAGAAACGACTGATTTTGCTAAATGTAGTCTACAGGGTCTACTTAATTTTCTTTGAGTTTAAATGCAGCAGAATTTGTCAGGGTTTGGCTTTCAGCTGGGTCACTGCACCACTGCTTTCTGACTTGTCAAACTCCATCTTTCTTGTGATTTTAGTACAGTAGTCAAGTCAAGTCAAGAATCCTTTATTGTTATTTCTACCATATATATATATATATAGCTGACGCAAGACACAGTAAAATGAGACAATATTCCTCCAGAACCCTGGTGCTACATTACAGTTTTTCTCAGTCGCTTTGAAACATTTCTCAGATCAGAAATGAAATTCTCAAAACTACTTGTTCAAACTTTACATCATTTAGTCATTTGTGATCATCATAAGAACATTTCTTGTTGCTTTGATCAAATTGCGAATGCTTTTGTACATCATTCAATCGATTGTGTACAAGTGTCTGTTTTTTCCTACATTATTAGTTGTTTATGTCATGTTGATCAAAATGTATTATACTAGTTTCACCTAAATGGTCTTAACCCCCAAAACATTTAGGCACCAGTTCATTGGATAAGTCATTAAATGCAAAATGGTTAAACCAGTTGTCAAAATTTGTCAAGCTCTTCTTCTACACAGTTCTATTAAACTTTTTTGGTGAATGTGTCTTGATAAATTGTGCAGATGAAGGGGCGTGTTCACTTTTAGATCAACCAATAATCAACTAGTTCTCTAAAATAGGTCAAGGCTGAATCTCGTTAACTTTTACTGTAATTGGCGAGTGTATATAAAAAGAGAAAAACACAGATTTACAATCGTTGAAAATTGATGAACAACTAGGAAACGAACATAGTCAAGAGCCAAAAATAAGGATGCATGCTGGAAGGGTAAGGAGGCAAAATAGAGGAAGAGGAAGAAGAGGCCAGAGACATAGACACATTTCAGATGAAATTAGAACCACTATTGTGGACCATGTTGTCAATCATGGCCTAACAGTTGTATCGCAAGGGAGGATATCTGTTGTGATGTGGATGAAAATCTGTGGCCCGACAGACTGGGACGCCAGGGGGTAGAGACAGATTACACTGTATAGTGCGGCATGTGCAGTTCTGCCTAAAGTTTTTCTCAGTTGCTTTTGAGCATTTCTCGAATCATCCTTAAGATTTGCAAATCAGTAAGTGCATTCTCAAAACAATGTGTACAAACAGCACAACACATTGGATTTCTTGCAAAAGCCTGTTTTTTGCTCAAAATCCTTAGTACTTCACTCAAAAGTAAGTATTTGTGTCAATGAACATATCATTACCATCAAAATAACAAGTCCTTTTATCATTGTTTACGAACAAGATAGTCAAAATGTTTAGTAATTTTTTTCAATATGACAATGCTTTATTTTAGTATTTCTGATGTAAACTATGTTTTGAATTACAAGTATTGAAAATGCATGAGGCTGAATTTGGCAACTATGAATTTCAACAGCACAAATTTACACATTACTGTATGTGGGATATTGAATGTAAGAGACTGGACAGGATTCACACTTTTTTATTTTTCTTTACTAGTGGACTGTCTAAAAAATTACAATATAATGTCATTGTGATAGAAAATAAAAAGACACAAATTAGCCGGTTATGAGAGTTTTGATTTTGGATTTGGCAGTGAATAAGTTGTTACCACATGGAACAAGATGGGGAGCCACCCAACAGACCTTGATTGAAACGAGGATATCTGAGGACTTCAGTAGATTCATTGCTTTGTTTTTCTGGATTGGAAAAAAATAAAAATAAAAAAAGGAAAAAGATTGCGCAGGATGACAGATTGACCCGACATCAAACTCTTCGGCTGTTTTTACTCAATTGTTTGTGGACTATTCTTTCTGGTCAGCATAAAGGTAGGCCTCAACTGCTGCATATAACACCACTCCAGTGAGGACGAACTGTTCATTTTGAATCGAGAGATTGGTATTCGAAAAGAAAGAAATCATAAAAGGGATTATAAAAGGTGTGATTTATACTAGGAAGGATTTCTCTAATTCTAAACTTAGTTCAAGGTAAAACAATTAAATAGTTTCAAAGTCCAGCTCAAGCTCAATTAAAAGCAAAAAGTATGCTCACTTAGATTTACTTAAAATAGATTAGAAAAAAGAGAGAATAAATCTTAACATAAATATAAAAAAGAAATATAGAAACTAGTTTGGTTGATCCTATTTGCATTCTTTAGAGAATAAGTAAGTTGATAGAATTCTTTATTTTCTTTATTTTGTGCTTCTGCTAAAAGAAAAACATTCATTGTTTTTATTATTTTTCCTTTTTTTTTTACAATATAAAATCTTTATTATAATTCAACCACACCTTTAGTGTCTGTCTGTCTATTTAGTCTCTCACTGCTGCTCCCTCCAAATCTAGGATACTGGTCCATGTTACCCTCTGTCTAATTCGCCTGGTCATTCAAATAAGCCACAAGGTGCGGACTAACTTAAAGGGGGCACTACATATTGTATACTACGTTTAAGCAGTAAAGTGTAAACGAGGACTATAAACAAGACTGTATTTGTAAATATAAACACAATGTAGTGCAAAAACAGCAGTCGAGAGGTGCAAAAACTGCATGTAAACAGTATAATATGTTTAAATATTAATATAATATGGGTGGTGGAATGGATTGCGAGTAATGAGTGTGTGTTGAGTTCAAGTTATATAGTTCAGTAACACACAGTTCAGTGAGTGTGTGTTATGTACAGCTCAGTTCTGCGTGTTGAGGAGCCTAATGGCTTAAGGGGAAAAGAATTGTTGCACAGTCTAGATGTGAGGGCCCGAATGCTTTAGAACCTCTTTCCTAATGGTAGGAGGGTAAAGAGTGTCTGTGGAGCCTCATGTGGAGCCCTACACAATGCTTTTGGCTTTGCAGATGCAGTGTTTGGTGTAAATGTTCGTAATAGAGGGGACAGAGACTCCAATGATCTTAGCTGTCTCACTATCCTATGTAGGGTCTTGCGATTCGAGACGGTGCAGTTCCCTCTCAGGTAAGTTTAATGTTTTTTGCTTGGGGTATTGCGGGAGTTGGTTTTAGTTTAACAGGGGATACAGTTGTGTGTTTTAGTGTGTACCTTCAGTGCTTCCTTGGTGCGGCATCACAGTTCTCATGTGATCTAGGTTGGGGTGCCAGTTGTTACTATTACCGCCTCTAGAAAAGTTACTGCATGAGTTCTGTATCCGCTGTCGTATCATAATGTTAGAGTACTGGGTAAGTGAATTGTTGTAATAAAAAAGCATTCTATGCTTTTAAATTCCCTTTCAGGAACTCGAGCTGCGTCGAAACGCTTTGGGAACGCGCCTGAGTGTTCATGCTCTGAATAACATGTGTAATCAGTCAAAAATTTGACGCTGGCCGTCACCGATGTGGTGATGTCACGACCAGGAGTATAAAACGCATATGAGAGAAGCCAGCGGCAGCTTCTGTGTTTTCAGAAAGCGCTCTGTGTGTTTGTGTGACATTGTTTGTCATATTGTTTGTCTGTCAAAAAAAAAACAAAAAAAACAGAAAATAATGAAACCAAGTGGAAAAATTAAGCACAGTTTTCGGCCCTGCGTTCCTTCTTGCCCCCGCTATATTACAGGGGGGGATTCGCACAGCTTGTGTGTTGCTTGCTTGGGTGCGGAGCATGCGAGATCGGTTCTCGAAAAAGGAAGCCGAATGTGTTCACTGTGCTCGCGTGTCTTTGCGCTCGCTCCGCACTCACTCGGCTCTTTTCAATGAAATGGATGTTCTAACTCCTTCCGGGTCTGGTCCCGCTCTCACCGAGGCAGAGCGTCGTGCCAGATCCTGGGGTTCGCAGATGGACCTTGCAGAGGGTTTCGAGACGGGTTTTTCCCTACCTCCAGCCTCACCTGCTCCGCCTTTCTTTCCTCGAGGAGGGGGGGTGGGGCCGCGCGCTGCGATATGGAAGCCGAGGAGCTTTCGGAGGTTGTAACGCGTGCCGTTGCCAAGCTCAATATAACTTGGCCGGCTCATAAACAGGAAGTGCTTTCATCTAGTGAATTAGCATTTTTGGGGCGGAAAGAATATGGTTATGAGGCTATGCCCCAGGTTGAAGAGACACTTGCCACCTATCTCTCTCCTGGAGTCGTCTCTTCCCTTAAGACCCCGACATTACCCACAAAGCCCCTAGGCAGCACTTCTGTGCTCGTGGGTAAAGCCTATGCTTCAGCAGGTCAAGCTGCTGCTTCCCTGCACACCATTGCGGTGTTGCAGGCATATCAGGCTGACCTGCTGCGTGAATTGTATGTGGGGGTGTCGTGGACGGCCATTTTGATGAGCTGCGCCGTACGGCGGATCTGGCTCTCAGAGCCACTAAGGAGACCGCTAGGGCCATTGGCGGGTCTATGGCTGCCCTGGTGTCTACAGAAAGGCACCTGTGGTTCTCACTGTCAGACATGTCTGATAGGGACTGGGCTGTATTGCTGGATGCTCCGCTTACTCCTTCTGGCCTTTTCGGCGATTCCGTACATTCGGTGGTTGAGAGGTTTCAGGAAAATAAGTAACAGGCGGCGGCATTCCAGCATTACCTCCTATGCCGCTCACAGGGGGCTGCTCGGTGGGCTCAGCCCCAGCCGCAGCCCTCCGTCTCCCATGGAAAGCTCTCCCAGATGTGTCTCGGTGGGTCCTGCGTACTGTAGAGCGAGGTTACTCCATTCAGTTCGGGTCTAATCCGCCCTGTTTTCCCGGGGTTCTTCCCACTCTGGTGGGACGACAGCAGGCTCTGGTCATGGAACAGGAAGTAGACACTCTCCTGAGGAAGGGGGCCACCGAGGTGGTCCCTCCATCAGAACGAAAGTCTGGGTTCTACAGCCAGTACTTCATAGTTCCCAAGAAGGACGGTGGGTTGCGTCCTATTTTAGATCCACGTCAGCTGAACCACTCTCTCATGTGACTCAGGTTCAAGATGCTGACCCTCAAGCAGGTCATGCTTCAAATCAGATCCGAGGACTGGTTTGTCATGGTAGATCTAAGAGACGCATACTTTCATGTGTCCGTCCTACCTTCTCACAGGAGGTTCCTGAGGTTCGCTTTCGGGCCGAAGCTTACCAATTTCGGGTTCTTCCATTTGGCCTTGCCCTTTCACCCTGTACCTTCACGAAATGTGTGGATGCGGCCCTGGTTCCCCTGAGGTCTCAGAGCATCTGCATCCTCAACTACATCGACGATTAGTTGATCCTAGCTCAGTCAGAGCAGCTGGCGGTCCGGCATTGAGATGTTGTTCTCGCCCACATGAAGGCTTTAGGGTTTCGGCTGAACCACCTTCGGCTGAACCACCTATCATGGTGTCTCCTGCCCGCATTCTGGCCATCCTTGCGGCCGTCAGGAAGGTCAGAGAAGGGCAGCCTCTCACTGTCAAGCAGTTCCAGAAACTGCTAGGGCTTATGGCAGCTGCGTCCAGTGTGATATCACTTGGCCTGCTGTGCATGAGGCCCCTTCATTCGTGGCTCAGGACCCGTGGGTTCTCACGGAGAGGCAATCCCCTCCGCACCAAGGTCATGCGGCGATGCCTACGTGCCTATCTCTAGGCCCTGTGCTGGGAGTCCCCAGTCGTCGCTTAATGCTAACGACGGCTGCCCCGATGTGGTGGAGCAGGTTTGGGAGAAATTCAGAAGAGCCGAGGTGGATCTGTTCGTGTCTCGAGAGACGTCACACTGTCCCCTCTGGTTCTGGGGCTGGATGTCATGTCTCAGGCGTGGCCGAGGCAGCGTCTGTACATTTCCCCCCCGTCGCGCTGCTTCCGGGAGTTCTGGAGAGAGTTCGCTGGGATGGAGTCAGTCTCCTCCTGGTAGCTCCAAGGTGGCCGCGCAAACCATGGTTAGCGGACATGGTGGCTCTCCTCGAGAACCCTCCGTGGGAGATTCTTCTGAGGACGGACCTCCTTTCTCAGCTAGGGGGTGCCGTATTTCACCCTCGCCCGGAGCTGTGGCCCCTGAGGGGCACGGCTCAGAGGTTCTGGTCTCTCCACCGAGGGGGTACAGACCATTCTCCACTCCAGAGCTCCCTCCACTAGCAGGTTGTATGCCGCCAGGTGGTGTCTGTTCTGCTCGTGGTGTGAGCACCACCAGCTGGATCCAGTTTGTTCAGTGCTGGATTTTCTCCAGGGACAGTTGGCCAAGGGGTTGGCTCCGTCCACCCTAAAAGTCTACGCGTCTGCCATTTTGGCCAATCATGCCCCTGGGGCCAGGCAATGTCTGGGCAGAGACCCCTTTGTAACGCGTTTTCTCAACTGGCTCTGCCCGGTGCATGCTCTGGACACTTACGTCCGCAGGACGGATCCTTGGAGAAGGTCCCATCAGCTGTTCATCTGCTACGGCCCTCCCAAGAGAAGCCTGCCTGCTAATAAGCAGACTCTAAACAGGTGGATCGTTGACACGATCACATCATTGTAATGACTTAGCCTCTAAGTATTGGTCCTCTGGAGTTCCCCTCGAAGACATATGTTATGCTGCGGGTTGGTCCGCCCCACTGACCTTTGTGCAGTTCTATAACCTGGACCGCAGTGCCACTCCTGGCCCCTCAGTCCTCCTCTAGCTGTGGTCACATACACACTGGGCAGGGATTGGTCGGTCTGGCGTGATTGGACACTTGTTCCCGAAGCGTTCCACGCAGCTTGAGATCCTAAAAGAGAACGTCTCTAGGTTACGTATGTAACCCTATTTCCCTGAGGGAACGAGACGCTGCGTCTCTGTCCCACACCTCTGGCATCCCTGCAGCGCTTCCCTCTCTCTTACAGAAGCTGCAGCTGTGCTTCTCTCATATGCGTTTTATACTCATGGTCATGACGTCACCTCATCGGTGAGTGCAGCCCCAACCACAACCCAGCACCTCTCATCGGGAGGCACAGAAACTGAGCACCACGTCACATACTACCCCTGCCAGGGATCCTGCATGGTGCTCTGGGTCGAAGCCTCAGGAAGTGGCAGATATGAGGACTGTCATTTTCAATAGGAGGGCTTTGATCAAAAAGTCCTGCCTTAGGACGTTCTGGGAATTTGACCGTGAAGCGGTGTGTTGCATCGCAATACTCGGTGCACACCCAGTCCTGGCTTACTCAGGAACCATTAACCCTGCCACGGAATGTGCTTCAGGGCACACCCAGCTCCAGCAAGCATACTCCTTGGTTTTCACCCGGTCCTGTAGTGGTCCAGGAGAACTCGTTGCCGCCTTCAAGGCTCTTAGGGCCGCATCAGGGCATTGCCCCGGCTTCGGCGGGGTCTTTTCCACTCTGGTGGAAACTGAGCAGGCTCTGGTCATGGAACAGGAAGTATGCACTCTCCTGAGGAAGGAGGCCATAGAGGTTGTCCCTCCATCAGAACGAGAGTCCGGGTTCTACAGCCGGTACTTCATAGTTTCCAATAAAGGACTGTGAGTTGCGTCCTATACTAGATCTACATCAGCTGAACCACTCACTCAGAGACTCAGGTCAGACTCAGGTCAGACAGGTTTAGAATACTGACCCTCAAGCAGGTCGTGTTTTACATCAGATCTGAGGACTGGTTTGGCACGGTAGATCTAAAGGATGCATACCTTTATGTATCCATCCATCCTTCTCACAGGAAGTTCCTGAGGTTTGCTTTCAGGGCCGAAGCTTACCCGTATCCGGTTCTTCAGTTTGGCCTAGCCCTCTCAATCCGGACCTTCACGAATGTGTTGATGCAGTTCTGTTTCCCTAAGACAGGGCATCCGAATCCTTAATTATATTGATGACTTCTTTGATATGAGCTTGATCAGATCAGTTAGCGGCCCGGCATCAAAATGTCGTTCATGCTAACAGGAAGGCTCTGGAGTTTCGGCTGAATGCCAGGAACAGTGTGCCTTATGACCTTCAGAAAGTTCAAAGAAGGACAACCACTCACGGTCAAGCAGTTCCAGAAACTGCTAGGGCTCAAGGCAGCTGTGTCCAGTCTTATTCCACTTGGCCTCCTGTACATAAGACACCTTCAATGGTGCCCCAGGACCCATGGGTTCTCAATGAAGGGCAACCCCCTCCGTATGATCAAAGTCATGCGGCGATGCATACATGCCTTGTTTGGTCACTCTGCCCAAGGTCTATGGTAAGGGCCCCATCTAATGCGGCACATCATTTGCCTAGAGATGCTGGCTGTGTTTCTAGCATTGAAGCATTTTCTCCCGGACAGAGTAGAGACCATTCTCCACTCCAGAGCTCCCTTCACAAGGAGGTCGTATGATGTAAAATGCCACCTGTTCCATACCTTGTGTGAGCACCACAGTTTGGATCCAGTCCACTGCCCGGTTGGTTTGGTCCTGGAATTCCTCCAAGGACAGTTTGCCAAAGGGTTGACTTCATCCACCCTAAAAGAATACTATTCTACTATAGACTACGATCACTATTAAGACTGCATTCTTATTGGCCATTTGCTCTCTGAAGAGAGTCAGAGACTTGCAGGCCTTCTCTGTGGCCCCCTCCTTTCTGGAGTTTACTCCAGGTATGGCCAGTGCCTTATTGTACCCTAGAATGAGTTACATCCCCAAGGTGCCCTCTGTCTTTCCATGACCTGTTAGGTTAATTCAATTCAATTCAATTCATTTTTATTTGTATAGCGCTTTTAACAATGAACATTGTCTCAAAGCAGCTTTACACAGATAATGCGGTGATTAAATGTAAATATGTTCTTTGTAAGTATGTTTGTCCCTGATGAGCAACTGTGGCAAGGAAAAACTCCCCGAGATTGCATAAGGAAGAAACCTTGAGAGGAACCAGACTCAAGAGGGAACCCATCCTCATCTGGGTTGCACCAAATGTCCATTTGAAGCATATATGCAAAGTTGCGGGGTACAGTGATGATGATCAGAAGCAAACTGCACTCCCGAGTCAGTGCAGCAGACCGCCGACACCGACTACAGTCCAATCCGTCCTCAAAAGCTACAAAAATCTACTGATAAAAGGCTTGACTAAATAAATAAGTTTTCAACCTCGACTTGAACACTGAGACTGTGTCTGAGTCCCGAACACTGATTGGAAGGCTGTTCCATAACTGTGGGGCTTTATAAGAGAAAGATCTGCCCCCTGCTGTAGTCTTCATTATTTGAGGAACCAACAGATAGCCAGCACCTTTTGATCTAAGTAGGCGTGGAGGATCATACTGGTACAGAAGTTCACTCAGATACTGCGGTGCGAGACCGTTAAGTGCTTTATACGTCAGTAGTAGTATTTTATAATCAATGCGAGATTTGATTGGGAGCCAGTGTAGACTAATTAAAACAGGGGTGATGTGGTCGAATTTCCTAGATCTAGTGAGGACCCTTGCTGCTGCATTCTGGACTAACTGAAGCTTATTTATGCACTTACTCGCACACCCAGACAGTAAAGCGTTACAGTAGTCTAATCTAGAAGTAACAAAAGCATGAACTAGTTTTTCTGCATCATGTAACGACATCATATTTCTAATCTTAGCAATATTTCTAAGGTGAAAGAAGGCGATTCTGGTGATATTATTCACGTGAGACTCAAAGGAAAGACTCGGGTCAATAATCACACCAAGGTCTTTGACAGCCGTACATGCTGAAACAGAAACACCATCCAAAGATGCTACGTCATCGGAAAGTTTATTTCTAGCTGCATGTGGTCCTAGTAAAAGTACTTCCGTCTTATCTGAGTTGAGCAGAAGAAAGTTATTAAGCATCCACTGTCTAATGTCCTTTACACACTTCTCAACATTGTTAAGCTGATCTAGCTCATCTGGCTTTGCTGAAATATACAGCTGTGTGTCATCAGCATAGCAATGGAAGCGAATCCCATGTTTATGAATGATTTCACCAAGAGGCAGCATATATAAAGAGAAAAGCAGTGGGCCCAAGACAGATCCTTGAGGAACACCAAACTTTACCTCATAGAGTGTGGAGAACTCACCATTTACATCCACAAACTGATAGCGATCAGTCAAATAAGACCTGAGCCAAGAGAGCTGTTCCTTTATTCCTACAACGTTCTCAAGTCTAGCAAGCAGTATAGTGTGATCAATGGTGTCAAAAGCTGCACTAAGGTCGAGCAAAACAAGTAAGGAGACAAAACCCTGATCAGAGGCCAATAACAGGTCATTTACCACCTTAACTAGCGCCGTCTCTGTGCTATGATGAGGCGAAATCCTGACTGATACATTTCAAAATGTTATTCATAAGCAGATGTGAGCATAACTGCTGTGCTACAACCTTTTCTAAAATTTTGGATATAAAGGGGAGATTTGATATCGGTCTGTAGTTGGACAACTGACATGGGTCAAGGTCAGGTTTCTTAATAAGGGGGTGGATAACTGCCAGTTTGAAGGATTTAGGTACATAACCAGTGCTAATGGAAGAGTTAATTATTTTTAAAACAGGTTTGATTACCTCTGGAGCTATCTGTTTAAAGAAACTAGTAGGCAAGGGATCGAGAATGCAGGTTGATGATTTTGATGAGGAGATTAATGAAATTAAGTCACTCTCATGAATAGGAGTGAAGCTTTGTAGTTGATTGTCCGTTATAATGACACTGCTGTCTACAGGGTTACTTGTAAAATAATTTGGATTTATATTAACCGCCTGGATTTCTTGCCTGATGTTTTCAATTTTATTATTAAAAAAGTTCATGAAATCATTACTACCTATTGATGTTGTGCATGTTAGTGTAGTGCTTTTATTCCCTGTTAATTTTGCTACCGTGCTGAATAAAAATCTAGGATTATGCTTGTTATTTTCTATGAGGGTGGAGAAATATGCTGATCTAGCAGCACTAAGAGATTTTCTATAATTTAGAGGCTCTCCTTCCATGCTATTTGAAATACTGTTAATTTTGTTTGACGCCATTTACGTTCTAGTTTTCGAGTGTTCTGTTTTAAGGTGCGCGTATGATCATTATACCACTGTGCAAATTTTTTCTCCCTGATCATTTTGGTCTTAAGGGGAGCTACATCATCTAGAGTGTAACGTAACGTTGTTTCTAGATGTTCAGTGGCCCAGTCGAGCTCTGCGGGTCTGACGGAGATCTATCTAATATCGTAATATCGGAAGATTATTAATAAACGCGCTGCTGTAGCTGACGTGAAAGTACGCTTAACACGGTAACGTGGTGACGTAGAAATGCAATGACTAAGGCAAATTTTAAACGAGATGAGATAATGGTCTGAAATAGCTTCAGACTGTGGAATTATTTTTTATTTTTAATCCAAATGTTAACAACAAATCGAGAGTGTGTCCACCACTATGAGTGGGTCCTATAACATTCTGATTAATTCCGACTGAATCTAGAATGGACACAACTGCTGCTCTTAAGGAGTCTTCCTGATTATCAAAATGAATATTAAAGTCTCCAACAATTAATGCTTTGTCTAAAGAAGTAGCTAGATTTGTAATGAAATCTGCAAATTCTATCAGAAAATCAGAGTAGGGCCCTGGGGTCTATAAATAATAATTAGTGGAATTAACTGACTTGACCTGCTTTCGGACACTGAATATTTTATGTTGGTGTAAAGAACTTCAAATGTTTTACATTTGTGTTTAGTCTTTTGTGTGACGTTTAGATTATTATTATAAATAGCTGCGACTCCGCCTCCTCTGCCATTTAGACGGGGTTGGTGTATGTAACTATACCCAGGAGGACTCGCCTCATTTAATGCTACATATTCATTCGATTTAATCCACGTTTCTGTCAAACACATTATATTAAACTCCTGGTCGGTAATAATTTCGTTTATAGTCAGCGCTTTTGGCGTGAGAGATCTAATATTCAACAATCCTATTTTTAGATCAGAGGTGCTGGCTGTGCATTCAGTCCTATTTAATTTAATGTTAATCAGGTTACTTAAACAGACTTTCTGATAATTCCTATATTTTGGTTTTGCTCGGGGGACAGACACAGTCTCAATATGGTGGATCCTGAGTGACGACTCTGTGCAGCTAGCAGACGGTCGGTTTAGCCTGTCTGTCTGCTCCCTGGCCTTGGCTCTAGACAGTCACTTGTTAACTAGTGCTGTTCTGAGACTATGACCTATACTGCAAGAAATGAGAGCAGCACCTTCCCGGGTGGGATGGATACCGTCTCGCCCTAACAGGCCAGCCTTGCCCTCAAAAATGCTCCAATTATTAATGAAGCCCACATTGTTTTTGGAGCACCACTGACATCCAGCAGTTCAGCGACCATAACCTGCTGTAGGCTACATCGCCACGTCGCATTGGGATGGGGCCAGAGCATACTATAGCATCGGACATTGCCTTCGCTAATTTACACACCTCTATAATATTACTCTTAGTAACCTCTGACTGTCAAGGCGATATCATTAGCTCCTGTGTGAAAAACTATCTTAGAGAACCTGTGCTTTCCTAAGAATCTAAGCTGACCTGCTATGTCCGGCGCCCTGGCTCCCGGTATACACATAACCTGTGCTGCTGGTGCCCCTAAAGGTCTAGCTAATTTCACGTGCCTCAGAATGGAGTCTCCTAAAACCAGAGCTCTTTCAGGTTTCTCAGCGGGTGCTTCACTGGGGAGAGCAAACCTGTTGGACACGCGAAGCGGAGAGGAATGGTGCTCCCGTGGGCGAGCCTTAGCGTTAGCTTTGGCTTTGCGAGTATGCCGCCGAGTCGTCACCCATTCGCCCCGCTGCGAGGGCTCTAATGCCGGAGTCGGGGGAATAGTACCTTCACCTAGGGCATCCAGACTTTCCCCTGCAGAACTTGGACTGCTCTCACACTCACTACTTCTCTCTAGACTCTGGATGCGCTCCTCTAATGCTAAGATCTTCTCTGTCAAAGAGCAAACTAGCTTACACTTCTCACAGGTTACAGGCAGTCTACCCTTTTCCATTTCAGGCCACAGACCAGGAGAAGCTTAACTGGCTGTGCTTGGTGCGAGCACTGGACATCTACGTACACACGAATCTGCTATGGCAGCAGACTCTGATCAGATGGATCATTGATGCTATTGAATCTTCTTATGAGTCCTCTGGTCTACCGGCTCCATTCAGAGTCAGAATTCACTCGACCCGGAATGTGGCAGACTCTAAGGCTTGGTCCTCTGGAGTGTTCCTCCAAGACATCTGCAACACTGCTGGCTGGTCGACCCCACTTTGTCCGGTTTTACAGTATAACCTTGACCTCAGTGCCACTCTGTCCTTCGACCTAGCTGTCCCTGTACACGCGTTCCCAAAGAGTTGCGACGCAGTGTAATCAGTCAAAAGTTGGACGCTGGCAATCACCGCTGAGGTGACATCATGACCAGGAGTATAAAAGGCATATGAGTGAGGGCAACGGCAGCTTCTGTCTTTTCACGAAGCGCTCTGTGTGTATGTATTGAATTGTCTGTTAATTGTTTGTCAGAAAAAAAAAAAATATATATATATATATATATATATATATATATATATATATATATATATATATATATATATATATATATTTATTACATTATGTCTACCCAGTGGCCGCCAGGTGGCATTGGGGGTTGCTCATACTATGTTCTGGTAGGCAGGCTGGTTTGACCTTTGTGGTGGTCCTTGGGGTACCACTATCTGTCTGTGTCTTTCCGCTCTGTCCACTCTGACCCCCCAAACTCTCTGTGTTGGGGACAGTCTCTCCTGATGTGGCTTGGGTCTCCACACTGCCAGCCTCCGGGTCTGTGGCCTCTTGGATGCATTGCTGTTTATCCATCATACCAGGACCATTCTTCTATTCCTGTTCCTTGGTTGAAATGTCTAGCATTTTGGTTGTGTTGGGGCCATTGCGGCCCGCCGGCAAACACATATACTGAAGGGGCTGCCTGTTGGGCAATTGTCAGAGTTGCTTGTTGGGCCACTGATCCACTTGGCTGCATCAGCGGTTGCATACAGTGTGCCCCTGCTTGTACTAGGGCCTGTGCTTCTTGGACTTGTACTTGGAACTTGTTCTTGTGGTCTTGACATGGCCGTTGGAACTATCACTACAGCTTGCTTTACAGTGGTGTCTTTCTTCTTTTCTTTTTCTTCTTGTTTGCATCGTGCAATCTCACTCAGTTGAGCCTTGTATAACTCTGTCACTAAGGCCTTACTTGCCTCTTTGCTCTCTCTTTTTCTTTAGGTATTGGTTTACAAAATGGATCACGCAAGCTTGGTAAGTTTTCCATAGCATTGTGCTTATGCCTATTACTCCTTCTAAGGATCCTTGTACTCCGATAGGAAGTGTCTTTTTCAACACCATTCAAAACCATCCTTTGCTGGTGTCAGACTCATCCCAAGGAGCACCTATCTCCTCTCTCCAAGCATCTTGGAAGGTTTGGATAGACTCGAAGAAGTGGCTCTGGGCAAAGCTCCCTGTACACCTTTGCCAGTGCGGCTCTTTTCTCATTTTCTTCGAGCTTGTAGCATCTGCTCAGAACTCAATGCACTTTTATGTCTCATGTAGTCCATCCATGGCTTTTCAGTTCCATCTGTGGATAAATTCCTGCTGGCTTTGGGAGACATACTTCATTTTAGGGTGGTGGCCAGTTGTGCCCATCATACACCTCCTGAGGGTGGCGCTGTTCTCTTCTCTTCCTGTCTTTTTACACTTTGTTCTTTCCTTCCTCTAACTACTTACCCTTTTTTATCTGCTCTTCTGTCTCTCTCATTTTCCCCTCTGTTTCAAACCACCCCATTATGGTCTTCTTCCATTCTAGTTTACTTCTTTGCCGTTTTGTTTTCTTCCCTCATTTATTTAATTTCTTTTTCATTAGGCCTCAGAGTAAAACATTAAATGTGCCATCTTTTGGCCATTGCATAACCACACTTAGCCTGCTACGCCTTTTCTTCATGTATTTTCTGCCATTTCCTCCTGTTTTAATACATTTTGATTCTGGCTTACCCTTAATATTTTAGCAAAGCCTACACATAACATACGTCTCACACCATAACCTTGTGCTCCAGAACATCTGATCACATGCACATTATCAACTTGTGCTGTTAATATCATTAACAGCAGCTACGCTAATTTCTCTCCACTGCTTCTTTTTCTCTCCCCATCCCGAGGCATCCTGAGGTTGCTCCAGCTCCAGTCACGTCCCACCTCATAAAGATTAAGGACCTTTAAAGAAGTAGATGCCGACCTCGCAAACATCCATCTAGGGACATACTAGTGCAAATGGGATCCCACTACATGTGTGGAGTTTTGACATTGGACCTCCTGGAGTGTTTAAAAGTTTTGGCATGGAGAAGCTGGTGTTGGATCTGTGATAATCACAAATGTTGAGCTATTTTATGAGTTGCTCAGTAGCTCCTAGTTTTATAACCATAAAGACTGTATAAGACTGTAGAAAGAACATTACTTATAATCACATTCCAGTGCTCATGTTAGTTCTCACTCTCCAGTGTTCTGTATTGTTTAAAGATTTATGATCCAACTCTTAATGTCACCCAAATGAGGATGGGTTCCCCCTTTTGAGTCTGGTTCCTCTTAAGGTTTCTTTCTCATAACATATTTCACAGTCACTGTCGCACAGACTGCTGCAGCGCAAAACAATGCTACTGGGCATAGTGAATAAAGTCCGGTCGTGAACTTCCTCAACTTGCACAAGACACTGCACAGCGAGAGGTATTCTCCACTTCAGTGCTTAGAAGTGGCAGTGTCTCCTTGACAATTTATGCACCTAAAAAAAACAAGACTGTGTGTGTTCTATGCACCAAGACATGACGATCGGTGACGGCAGAAAGAGGAAACCCAACACGATAACAGACCATAACCACATGAAGGTATGTGAATGTGTGTATAATTTTACACCAGTGCTACAATGTTATCTGATGTGATGAAAGATTTGTTGAAAGATTTATGATCAAACTCTTGATGTCACCCAAATGAGGATGGGTTCCCCTTTTGAGTCTGGTTCCTCTCAAGGTTTCTTCCTCATTACATCTAAAAGAGTTTTCTCATCAGGGATAAATACACACCATTCACACTGACTGTTGATTTCTGTAAAGTTGCTTCGAGACG
Organism: Silurus meridionalis; assembly: GCF_014805685.1. Taxonomy (NCBI): domain Eukaryota; kingdom Metazoa; phylum Chordata; class Actinopteri; order Siluriformes; family Siluridae; genus Silurus; species Silurus meridionalis. The sequence continues at coordinate 13,164,106 of NC_060910.1, read as the reverse complement.
ATGTCTGTTGTGAAAAGCGCTATAGAAATAAACTTGACTTGACTTGACTTATCATAAGTTGGGACATGGCCTAGCCTACCCATGAGTCTTAAAGAAGGATGTGGGTAATTTACTGTAATTTGTTAATAATTTAACAAATTTAGCAAAACATTGTAATTTATAGTACCATATTTATAAACTTTAAAGTCTATATGTATGTGACAACAGGCTTATTCAAGAGCGCAAGTGAAGGCATGTAGACAAGCACAGGTTTGCGAGTGAATAGTTATGCAGATAAAGTAAAAGACAAAAGCTAAAATTTGGCTTTGAAACACCAAAAACACAAACAAAATACACGCTCTTACACCGAGACAACTGAATTCTGTTAACCACTGGCAAGAATAAGGCATCTCAATAGGTGGGAGATGCATATATCCTGGCAGCATCCCAATGTATCATGCGCAAATTTAGCCAACATTTTTTTAGTATCCCTATCGCAGACATAAGAATGAAAATCGAAAGTCAAACCATCATAACTGTAACCTGTACTGGACTTTCTCAGAACATTCTATAGACTTTAAACAGTATGATGTAAAAAAAATCACCCAGCAAAAGACAGTTCTGTGTGAGGAAGCTTTTGATAAAGTGCAATTTCAGATTAAATTCTAGAACGTGAACCTGAACGAAAGGTTGTGGTAACTCAAAAAAACATTATTTACAATATTGTGATCTAAAAAGCACTACAAAATGTACAACCAATCCTAAATCCAAATGATGAATCTTGAGGTAGGTGATTTACAGTAGCAAAATATCAACAGCATATTAAGTTCCTTTTATTCTATTCAAGAACATGAATATATCAATCAAATCAAATTTCAAATCAAATTTTATTCATCACATACATATACATACAGGGTACGACATGCAGTGAAATGCTTTATACGACGGTCCGGCAAGAGGGGAATAGGGTGGGGGGAAAGAAAAAAGCAGATAAATAAAGTATAAAAACTATAAATAAAATATAAGGTATAAGGATATATAAAAATAGGTATGTAAACAAAGAGAAAAAAATGTATATAAAAAGAAAATCTATGGCAGTAGACATAGACATTTACTGTGAAACAGTAAACAATGTGTACAAAGTATAAAAAACTATATAAAATAAAATATAAGGTATAAGGATATATTAAAATAGGTATGTAAACAAAGAGAAAAAAATGTATATACAAAGAAAATCCTTATGGCAGTAGACATAGACATTTACTGTGAAACAGTAAACAATGTGTACCAAAGTGTAAACAATAGACAATTTTAGTGGTGGGTTGTCCATAAAGTGTCCGTGTGCAGTATGGAGTGGTGTAAAGTGTCCATAAAGTGTCCGTGTGCGGTATGGTGTGGTGTAAGGGTCCGTAAGTATCCGTGTGCGGTATAGAGTGACCATAAAGTGTCCGTGTGCAGAATGGTGTGGTATAAAATAAATAAATATAAAGTGCACGTTGCTGTGCAAGTCCAGAGTTTAAAGTGACGTGGTGCGAGAGGTGAGGTATATGCAGAGAAGAAGTGTGATGATGGAGAGAGTGGACCAGCTTTTAGATCCTGGGTGTTTCCTGGTTTAAACACCGAATGGCCTGCGGGAAGATGCTCCTCCTCATTCTCTCTGTGTTCGCTTTCAGGGAGCGGAAGCGTTTCCCTGAACGCAACAAAGAGAAGAGTCTATTGTTGGGATGGCTGAGGTCCTTCACAATCTTCCTGGCTCTGGTCCGGCACCGTGTGCTGTAGATGTCCTGCAGGTCAGGGAGCTCGGTGTGGATGGTACGTTCAGCTGAACGCACCACCCTCTGGAGGGCTCATCTGTCCTGCATGGTGCTGTTCCCGAACCAGGAAGTGATGCTACCCGTCAGAACGCTCTCAATGGTGCAGGTGTAGAAAGTCTTTAGCACCTGAGAGGGTAGTTTAAAGTCCCTTGCGTCTCAGATGGTACAGACGCTGCCGGGCCTTCTTCACCAGGGTGTTAGTGTGACAGGACCAAGACAGGTCCTGTGTGATGTGAACACCCAAGTACCGGAAACTGTCCACTCTTTCCACTGGAGTCCCGCAGATGTTTAGCGGTTGGTATGACCGCTCCCGCTTTGTGCTGAAGTCCATGATCAACTCCTTAGTTTTGCTGACGTTCAGGAGAAGGTTGTTCTCCTGGCACCATCTCTCCAGGTTTTTAACCTCCTGTAGGTAGGCCGTCTCGTCGTTGTTGTTGATCAGGCCCACCACAACAGTGTCGTCAGCAAACTTGATGATGGTGGTGGAGTTGGATGTGGCCACACAGTCATATATGTACAGCGAGTACAGCAGGGGGCTCAGAACACAACCCTGGGGAGCTCCAGTGCTGAGGGTGAGGGTGGATGAGGTGTGTTTTCCCACCCATACGGCTTGTGGTCTGTCTGTCAGGAAGTTAGAGATCCATTGACACAGTGGCTGGCTGAGTCCCAGGACCTCTAACTTAGAGGTGAGTGTGGAGGGAATTATGGTGTTAAACGCTGAACTGTAGTCCACGAACATCTTTGCATAATTCCTGTTTCTTTGGTCCAGGTGGCTCATCGTGGTGTGGAGGAGATGAGCAATGGCGTCCTCAGTAGAGCGGTTCTGACGGTACGCAAACTGTAATGGGTCCAGTGTGTCTGGTAGTGATGCAGTAATGAAGTCTCTGACCAGTCTCTCGAAGCACTTCATCACTACTGAGGTCAAGGCTACAGGGCGGTAGTCATTGAGGCAGGCGGGCTGGGGTTTCTTCGGGACAGGAACAATGGTGGACATGAGGGGACGACAGACTGTTCCAGTGAGAGGTTGAATATCTCAGTGAACACCGGTGCTAGCTGGTCAGCGCAGGCTTTCAGAACCCGACCTTTGATGCCATCTGGTTCTGCTGCCTTCCTGGTATTCACTCTCTTGAATGCCCTCCTCACGTCATGCTCCGAGATGGTGAATGTGTTTACCTCATATTATACTTAATATAGATTAAGTATAGATTAAGCTGGGCAAATAAAAGACTGGAAAAACATCACCAAGTCAGCTTCAGATATTTTATAAGTCAACGCTCAAGCATTATTAAAAATTCTGCCCTATTTTTCAGTGTTCACTTAACCAGGATGAGCTCATTTGTTTCTCAGACAGCAGCAGTGAAAAATGCAACATGAATGCCAGACCCCATTTACCTTTCATCACATGGTACATTTTAATTCCTAATGGATAAAAAACTTAAAATATAGAGTATATAAATCATATTATGCATACAATACAATACAATATAATTTGTAAGTGCAGTGAATTATGTCCCTCTACACCTTTTCATTTATGTCCCTCTACACCTTTTCATTATGTGACTAGCCTTTAACCTTGCTCAAGTGCCTCAGGTGTCTTTATAGTGATGAACGACCTCTTTGATTAATTAAAAATGATCGTATCCGTTAATGAATGGATCTACATTAGACTCTGAAGTGAAATTAGTATGAAGTTTAAAGATCACAGGAACATGATGGGAAAGAAAAAAGTGTTTGCAAGAAAAAATGTTGGCATGAAGAACAAATAGAAAAAAAGATAGTGAGGTGAGGCGAACAGGAGATGAAGAAACAACGATTAAAAAACATGACTGATGAGACAGGTGTGGAAAAAACAGGAGGAAGAAAGAGAGACAGGGAAAGAGAGCGTGAGAGAGTGAGAGAGAGAATGAGTGGATGATAAGTAATGTAGAGATGTTTAATCGGATTGGTGGAATGTCTCACCGAATCAGGCTTCTATCTTGATGAGGTTTTGTTCATCAATGTGCTCCTCTAAAGATTTCTTTGATCTTGACTTCACTCTGATAATGCACAGCATGTCCATTTAGATTATTTATCTGAACATTGTAGAGAACCGATGTTGTACACTAATATTAAACTTTAAAGGAACAATAGTCTTCAAACATCTAATGCTAATACTTATAATTACCATAACTAGCCACATGGAGTCTTAGCGCAGCTACACAAACCTAGTTGATGTTGCATTCTGGAACTTTACATATTTTTATCTACACTCTGAACATTACTGTAAAAATGTTCAGTGAGAAAAAAGCTTGAAAAATGTGCATCAGAATCACTAAGCACATAAAATAAAAAAATAATTCTATAAATACAGTAAAACCCCATTGGACGAGCATAATCCGTTCTTAAAAATTGCTCATAGGTCCATTTGCTCGTATGTTCAAACTAATTTTCCCCAAAAGAATGAATGTAAAAGTGATTTAATCTATTCCGAAACCTTGTTCGATCGCTTATTTCTGCACTTAAAAGTATTTGCAGCTTATTTTAACATTCAAGTACACCGCAAATTACCGCACGGTAAACATAATTTAACACTTACCCATGTGGTAGTGGTTGATTGCAAGTGTGAGACGTACACCACGCTCGTAACCTTCTTGGGTTCAATGGTAATTCTATTTACTTTCTTTTTCCCTGCACCATCACTGATTTTCTTGGGAGACTTTTTTCAAGATTCCTAGTGAACTAAAAATATAACTAAAAAAAGTTATGTTTTTGTTGCACTGAACAACGAGAGCGACCGAGCGATACAAGCTCAACTAAGCGACTGATGCTACCCTCGGCCGAAAGCGGGGAACCGGCAGCGTGGGTTTGCTCGTGCCTTCGAAATTTGCTCGCAAAACAGGGTAAAATTTTGCGAGCAAGGTCGCTCGTATCTCCGTTTGCTCGTACTATTAGTTGCATATATATTAAACACTCTTCAATGAATGGTGTCCAGAAGACCTCTGAAGGTGTGGTGTGGAATTTGACCATAAGATTTACGTAGCTGGCCCTTTATTAAGGCTATGACATATTATAGATATAAATAAATAACGACAAATGAATTAATAATATGTAATAAATAATATTAAATAAAATTAATTCCTTAAAGTTCTGCTTGTCCAGGACAGCTCACATACGCTCAAATTGAGATCTGAGGAATATGGAGGGCATACAACACATTGATCCATTCTGGAACAATTTTTGCAATGTGGCAGAATGCATTATACTGTTATACTGTTGCCATGAATACTTGGTTTGTGCTTTTCTTTCCTAGATTAGATTAGATTAGATTAGATTAGATTAGATTTAACTTTATTGTCATTGCACGTTATGGTAAAAGGCAACAAAATACAGTAAGCGTCTAACCAGAAGTGCATTGGTAGAAGTGTAAGATATTTACATATGTACAGGTTGTAAGGCTATGACATATTATAGATATAAATAAATAACGACAAATGAATTAATAATATGCAATAAATAATATGGATATAAATAAACAGCAGGGTGTCTGAAGAGAGATGGTTCTTGTTCAGAGCCCTCAGGAAGAAGAGGCGCTGGTGAGCCTTCTTGACCTGGCTGGAGCTGTTTGTTTCCCAGGAGAAATCCTCTGAGATGTGAATGCCCAGGAATTTGAAGCTGGTGACACAGTCTACCACTGCTCCATTTATGTAGATGGGTGTGTGTGCTGCCTTTCTCCTTGGTCCTAGTACTTATTACTGTTTACAACACATCTTATTAACTGACTGTTGTCTAAAGTATCAGTATTCAATATTCGATACAGTGTTCTCTAATCAATATTATTTATATGGCCTGTCAGTGGTTGTAATGTTATGGCTGATCGGTGTATGTGTGTGTGTGTGTGTGTGTGTGTGTGTGTGTGTGTGTGTGTGTGTGTGTAAGATTTAAAATATTAAATATACAGCTCTTTCATCAGGCCTAAATTATGCTAAGATCGATACTCTTTCCTGTCTACATTGCCAATGCAGTTCTGGACAATGGAAAGAAAGAAACAATCTCTGTAAGTGCTTTAGGAAATATGAAGTGTCAGCATAACAAAACAACAATTTGAAGAACAGCTTTCATTTAGCAAGACCTTCACGCACAATACTTCTCTTTCATGAGATCAATAATCATGAGTCATGAGCAGGGATGGGCAGTATTTATGATACATGTATTTTAAATACGTATTTCAAATATAAAATAGAATTTTGTAATTTGTAATTTATAGGGTTATTGAAAATAGTTGCATATTTTGTATAAAAATACTTTAGTGTTTTGTATTTTTGTGGTTTTAAAATATTGTAAAATACTTTGTATGAAGTCTACATGATGACATCATAAAAATGCGGCCTCTGATTGGTGCCTACTCTGTAGTTTGCCCAGACATGGTGAGATCAGAACAGAAATTGTAATCATATGGAAGAAGTTGGTAAAGGTCAGAAATGTGCAGGCTGTCAGCTTTCAAATAGGTGTCCAATGATTTATAAATAAATAAATATTTGATTGCTGAATATTGTACCCTATTTATTTAATTACCCTTTTTAGTAGGATCATGATTTAACATACCAATACCTGACACATTTTACCACACGTAATCAACAGTTTGCAAATTACTCATAATTGTATACTAATTTAGTTACTTGGTGTTTGGTAAAAAATGGCTGCTTTGCAGCAGCAAAAATGACTCAATGACAAACAAGTCAATCATAAGAAAATTTAATTTATTTTTATTTGTATAGCGCTTTTAACAATTAATATTGTCTTAAAGCAGCTTTACACAGATAATGTGGTGATAAAAAATGAATATCTTCTTTATAAGTAAGTTTGTCCCTGATCAGAAAGCCGGTGGCGACTGTGGCAAGGAAAAACTGCCCGAGATGGCATAAGGAAGAAACCTTAAGTAGAACCAGACACAAGAGGGAACCCATCCTCATTTGGGTTGCACCGAATGTCCATTCATTCTAGATATACAATGTTGCGGGGTACAGTGATGGTGATCAGAAGCAAACTGTAGTCCTCAGTCAGTGTAGCAGACTGTTGACATTAACTACAGTCCAAATCCATCCTCAAAGCTCCCGTTCTTACTCCGGAATTTCATGGAACCACCCAAGGCTTTGATGAGAAACCGTCCCAAGCTGCACAGAGTGGCCTCCAAACAAAAAGGACACTATCCAGAGGCAGGATGAAGTGGGAAGATCCACGGAGGGAAGAGGGGCAGGAACAGTGGTCACTGGAACCTCAGGAGCATGTTTATCTCGACAGAGAGAGAAAGAGAGCAAGAGGGAGAGAGAGAGAGAGAGAGAGAGAGGGGGGAGAAGAGGTATAACAGGAAGAGAAGGATATGGATTATTATGTGTCCTTGTTGTTGTATGAAAGTTAATGTCACTGTGCAGTTTGGACTCTGGCAAGACTCGCTATGGCAGCATAACTAAAAGGGAGAAACAGAAGGTAACACAGACATAAGGGATCTCTGGGATAAGAGATGACCCACCACACCACCGTCAACAAACCTGAGTGAACGTGTGAAAGTAAAGGGACGACAGCATACAAGTATCCCAGTTCACCAAACACTCTATATCCATGTTCCCTCCAGATCTGCACCTTTACCTAGGAAAAATCTACTGATAAAAAACTTGACTAAATAAATACATTTTCAGCCTAGACTTGAACACTGAGACTGTGTCTGAGTCCCAAACACTGGAAGGCTGTTCCATAACTGTGGGGCTTTATAAGAGAAAGATCTGCCCTCTGCTGTAGTCTTCATTATTTGAGGTACCAAAAAATAGCTTGCACCTTTTGATCTAAGTAAGCATGGAGGATCAAGGATCTGTCTTAGGCCCTCTTCTTTTCTCTTTATATATGTTGCCGTTTGGTGAAATTATTCATAAACATGGGATTCGCTTCCATTGCTATGCTGATAACACACAGCTGTATATTTCAGCAAAGCCAGATGAGAGAGATCAGCTTAACAATGTTGAGAAATGTGTAAAGGACATTAGACAGTGGATGCTTGATAACTTTTTTCTGCTCAACTCAGATAAGACGGAAGTACTTTTACTAGGACCACATGCAGCTAGAAGTAAACTTTGCGATTAGGTAGCATCTCTGGATGGTGTTTCTGTTTCTGTTTCAGCATGTACGGCTGTCAAAGACCTTGGTGTGATTATTGACCCTAGTCTTTCCTTTGAGTCTCACGTGAATAATATCACCAGGATCGCCTTCTTTCACCTTAGAAATATTGCTAAAATTAGAAATATGATGTCATTACAGGATGCAGAAAAACTAGTTTATGCTTTTGTTACTTCTAGATTAGACTACTGTAATGCTTTACTGTCTGGGTGTGCAAATGAGTGCATAAATATGCTTCAGTTAGTTTAGAATGCAGCAGCAAGAGTCCTCACTAGATCTAGGAAATATGACCACATCACCCCTGTTTTAATCAATCTACACTGGCTCCCAGTTAAATCTCGCATTGATTATAAAACACTACTACTGACGTATAAAGCACTTAACGGTCTCGCACCACAGTATCTGAGTGAACTTCTGTACCAGTATGATCCTCCACGCCTACTTAGATCAAAAGGTGCAGGCTATCTGTTGGTTCCTCAAATAATGAAGACTACAGCAGGGGGCAGATCTTTCTCTTATAAAGCCCCACAGTTATGGAACAGCCTTCACAGTCTTAATGTTTAAGTCTAGGTTGAAAATGTATTTATTTAGTCAAGCCTTTGATCAGTAGATTTTTTCCTTTCTAATTGAAAGAAGGCGATCCTGGTAATATTATTCACCTGAGCCTCAAAGGAAAGACTAGTGTCCATAATCATACGAAGGTTTTTGACTGCTGTACACACTGATACAGAAACACCATCCAGAGATGCTACATAATCGGAAAGCTTATTTTAGCTGCATGTGGTCCTAGTAAAATTACTTATTTCTTGTCTGAGTTGAGTAGAAAGAAGTTATCAAGCATTCACTGTCCTTTACACACTCCTCAACACTGTTAAGCTGATCTCTCTCATCTGGCTTTGCTGAAATATACAGCTGTGTATCATCAGCATAGCAATGGAGGCGAATATCATGTTTATGTATAATTTCCCCCAGAGGCAGCATATATAAAGAGAAAAGCAGTGGGCCTAAGACAGATCCACCAAACTTTACCTCAGAGAGTGTGGAGAACTCACCATTTACATCAACATACTGATAACGATCAGTCAAATAAGACCTAAGCCAGGAGAGAGCTGTTCCCTGTATTTCAACAACGTTCTCAAGTCTAGCAAGCAGTATAGTAGGATTAATGGTGTTAAAAGCTGCACTAAGGTCGAGCAAAACAAGTAAAGAGACAAAACCCTGATCAGAGGCCAATAACTGGTCATTTACCACCTTAACTAGCATAACTTCTGTGCTACATACTTTTCTAAAATTTTAAAGGGGAGGTTTGATATTGGCCTGTAGTTGGACAGCTGACGTGGGTCAAGGTCAGGTTTCTTAATTAGGGGGTTGATAACTGCCAGTTTGAAGGATTTATGTACATAACCAGTGCTAATTGAAGAGTTTATACATTTTAAAACAGGTTCAATTACCTCTGGAATTATCTGTGATTTTGATGAGGAAATTAATTAAATTAAGTTATTCTCTTGAATAGAAGTAACATTTTGTAAATTATTGTCTTTTATAATTACATTGCTGTCTACAGGGTTATTTGTAAAATATTTTGGATTTATAATAAACTTCTGGAATTTTTCCCTGATGTTTTCAACTTTTTATTAAAAAAAGTTCATGAAATTATTATTACCTATTAATGGTGTGCATGTGAGTCCAGTGCTTTTATTTCCTGTTAATTTTGTTACCGTGCTGAATAAAAATCTAGGATTATGCTTGTTATTTTCTATGAGGGTGGAGAAATATGATGATCTAGCAGCACTAACAGATTTTCTATAATTTAGGAGGCTCTCCTTCCATGCTAATTGAAATAATGTCAATTTTTTTTTACGCCATTTATGTTCTAATTTCCGAGCAGTCTGTTTTAAGGTGCACGTATTATCATTATACCACTGTGATAATTTTTTCTCCCTGATCATTTTGTTCATAAGGGGAGCTACATCATCTAGAGTATAATGAAAAGTTGATTCTAGGTATTCAGTGGCCCAGTCAAGCTCTGCGGTAGGAAGATTATTGATAAAACTCGTGCTGTAGCTGACGTGAATGTACGCTTAACACGGTAAATTGGTGGGGTACTAATGCAATGACTGAGGCATATTTTACAAGAGATGAGGTAATGGTCTGAAATAGCTTCAGCTGTATTTTTAATCCAAATGTTAATAACAAATCAAGAGTGTGTCTACCACTATGAGTGGGTCCTATAACATTATGAATAAGTCCAACTGAATCTAGAATGGACACAACTGCTCCTCTTAAGGAGTCTTCCTGATTATCAAAATGAATATTAAAGTCACCAACAATTAATGCTTTGTCTAAAGAAGTAACTAAATTTGTGATGAAATTTGTGATGAAAAGTCTTAACTGGCTTTAGTAAAATGGTATTCACCATCCATATGTGAAATTCCTCTCTCTCTGTAATACCACGCGTTGTTATATTGCATTTTTGTATTGTATTTATGGTTTCCATCAATAATAGTGGGGGTATTAAGAGGTGGATTAAGTCGGGAAAGTCCCCACTAAAGGCCCAGGTACCAAATGCAGGTACCAAATGCACGGCCAGCCACTGAGTTTAAGAATTAGTAGTTTCATTTCATCTTAGACTATACTGTAGACTAGTTGGTGTCAGGCTGACGACCATGACGCGGAAGCGGAAATAACTTAATCATTGTCCTTTATTTTCAAAACACAAACAAAAGCACTCACTCCGAAACACGGAGAAGGAAAAACTGAAAGTATCCACTCAGGACGAGTATTCCACAACGAAACTAGAGTCCGAAAACAAAAGTAAACTCCCACGACATAGAATAGTCCTTACCGGAACGGAGTTCGGAGACAGAACCAGCGGGGAATGCTGGCGGAAATGCAGCCCCGGGAAATCACCAGCATGACGTTCAAGAACCGACAGCCTGTGACTCTAAAACGTAAATTTATATAGTCTAATCCATAATGAGCCACAACTGTCGGTGATCATGGCAGGCACGGGATAACGAGGCAGCATGACAGCTACCGAGGGGGGCGTGGCAGGGTGAATCCCTGACAGCGACCGAGGGAGGCGTGGCAGGGGGATCCCTGACAGTACTCCCCCTCCAGGGGCGGCACCTGACGCCCAAAAACCCACCTACGCCAGGCGGGCCAGGGCACTCTGAGGAAGGCCTCTTCAACCGACCAGGGTCAAAGAAGGCCGGGTGAGCATCGCCGCGGAACAGGGGAAGACCAGGAAGAGCCCAAGGTGAAGCGGCGTCCTCAGTCGAGACCAGGAACGGAACAACGCCCTTCGAAAAGACCGGAGGCCGAACGAAGTCCCTGGTGAAGATCAGCGGCGGCGCAACCTCCACGGCGGGGAACCAGAACTGGACGGCGTTCATGACGAAGACCGGAGGCTGAGCGAAGTCCCCGGCGGGGTCCAGAGGCCAAGCGAAGCCCTGCGGGGAACCAGGAGGCAGCCCATCGCCCTGCGGAGAACCAGGAGGTGACCCGTCGCCCTGCAGGGAACCTGGAGGCGGCCTGTCGCCCTCCCCCCTCCCCCTCCTCTTGGATTCTGTGGGGTGAGACGTCGCCTTCTTGGAGGCTGTCAGGCGGCGGTACAACGACCTCTTTACGGCCAGGTGGCGGTACGATGACCTCTTTGCGGCCAGGCGGCGGTATGCCAACCTTTTCGCGGCCAGGCAGTGGTTCGACGTCGTTCTCGCGGCCCTTGAACTGAGCACTCCTGGGGACTCGGGAACTGAGCTGAGCGCTCCGGGGGACTCTGTGGCTGGGCTGAGCTTTCTTGGGGACCCTGTGGCTGGGCTGAGCTCTCCTGGGGACCCTGTGGCTGAGCGGCACCCTCGGCGAAACTCTGAGGCAGAGCGGCACCCTCGGGGGAACTCTGAGGCTGAGCGGCACCCTCGGCGGAACTCTCTCTCGCGACACTCTCTGGGGAACACTGTGGCGGCGCGCCGCTCTCTGGGGAACACTGCATGGCTTCGTCCCAAGGTTCTTCAGGGTGCGCGGCTCTGGTTCAAGATTCTCCAAGGTGCTCGGCTTCGTTCCAAGATTCTTTATAGCGCGCAGCTCCGCTCCAGGATTCTCCCAGGAGCGCAGCTTTGGTTCAAGATTCTCCCAGGTGCTCACTTCCGTCCCGAGGTTATTCAGAGCACGCGGCTCCATCCCAGAGCTTCCCTGAGCACCCGACTCCGTCCCAGTGTATCCAAGAATGCGAGGCTCCGTTCCAGGGCTTCCACGTGCACGCGGCTCTGCCCCTGGGTCTTTACAAGCGTGCTGCTGTGTTCCTACTGGATAACAAGGGTGAGGAAGAGGAAGATGATGAAGTTTCTCATTTTTTGGAGGAAGATTTGGAGGACAACGAGGAGGATGCTATCCTCCCTCCTGATCTCCTCTCCAGGCCTGGAAGTGCTACGGGCCCTTCCCCCATGCCAGGGGAGCTGGACCTCGTGGAGGTGTGTAGGAGAGCAGCCAAAAAACTCTCCATCGAATGGCCATCTCAGCAGGTGCATCACGACGCTGAGAGGGATTTATATGATGGGAAGAGGCTGCCATCGTGCACTTCCCCAGTTAAGCAGCTGATTCCTGCTGTACCGGCGTGTGTCACAGAAATGCGTCATTTTTGGGACAAACCCTTCTCGCATAGAGTGCCCCTTAAGGGTTTCTCTAGACTGGAGGTGCACGATATGGAGGCTTTGGGGATGTACAATCCCCCCCGCACCAGACCCCCCCCCGGGACTGTCGGTCGCTAGCCATCTCCACCCAAATCGACGAGCTGGTCTATCATCCTCCTCCCCTGCTCTGCCAGGACGTACAGAAAGGCTGTCCGCCTCCCTTTTCCAAAAGATCTACCACTCCTCGGCCCTGGCGGTTAGAGCTCTGAATGCCACCTCACTGCTCACAGCTTACCAGGCAGAGCTCATGGAGGAGATGGGGAGGCAGATTGATGCTGGGTCACCAGATTCAGCCTTGTGGGAAGAAATCTGCGTCATTGCGGATCTCAACCTACATTCTACTAGAGGAGCGGTCCAGAGCTGCGGCCGCAGCATGGGCCTCACTGTGGTGGGCGAAAGAGCCCTGTGGTTGGGGTTGACGGGCTTATCAGAGAGGGAGAAGGTGGAGTTCCTTGATGCCCCGATAGAGCCGAAAGCTCTTTTCGGGGCTGCATTGGCAAATATGCACCAGCAATACGACCTTCGCAAAAACGATGGTAAAGCATTTGAGGCATGCCTCCCAAGAAAGCCTCCTGCTCGCCCTCCCCAACCCGCACTTTCATATTTTGCCCCTGCATCCAGAGAGAGGCAGCCTGGTTTCAGGGCCCCTAGGCAACCCCCACCCCAGTAGTCAATGCGCGGGGAGGCTCGCCAGAAACAGCCCCAGCCCAGGAACAAGACCTCTTTTGCAGCGGCAGCTGCTAGGCATCGCCCAGCAGACCCTCAGGGAGGGAAGAAAAGGCGGGCGACCTAACCTGTGGTCTGATTTTGGGTTAAAAGAGAGGTGGCAGCACTCTGAGTTTCTGTAGCACCCCTCGACTCACCTTAAGAGTCTTGTCCTCCCCCTCCAGCGAAAAGGCGTTGGGGATCGTTTCAAAGACTATGTTCGTCTAATGAAATTTCCCCGGTTGGAGTGTTGCCACCAGTTCCCCCAGTGCCCGGAAAGTTACTTCTCCCCTCTCCACCCGCGGGGTTATGCAAGAGAGAGAGCAGAATGTTCCATGTTCGTTCAAAAATATTAAAGATTTGTTCTGTGCATCCAGGCAGTGGGTCGAGGGCACAGATGTGTGTAAAAAAGGAGAAAGTGAAAAAATCCACACACACAATAAAAGACCTTGAATCAGAGTTGCAACCCCCGGCTCTGCCGCCAGATGGTGCCACCACGCCATCTGTGAGCGAGAGCCGCAGAGGCCCGCTCTCTGCTCGCTTGGAGAGTTGGCGCGCATGCGCAGTTCGTCCTTGGGTTTTATCCACAATACAGCAGGGATATCGCCTGCAATTTGCCGTGAGACCACCGCTTTTCAGCGGCGTGATTTGGTCAACAGCAGAGGGCGAATATGCTCAGGTTTTGGAGGACGAAATAACCTCCTTACTGAGCAAAGGGGTAATTCGATCGGTGCCACGAGAGGACAGCCAACTCGGCTTTTATTCCCGGTACTTTGTCATTCCCAAGAAAGGGGGGGGGTCTCTGTCCCATTTTGGATTTACGGAACCTCAACAAACACCTCAGAAAGTACAAGTTCAAGATGCTCACATTAAAAGCTTTGTACAGTGTTATTCATCCCAGAGACTGGTTTACATCAGTGCATCTGAAGGACGCATATTTCCACATAAGCATTTATCCGGCACACAGGAAATTCCTACGCTTTGCACAGCCTACGAATATTTGGCGGTTCCGTTCGGGCTAGCTCTAGCTCCGCGGATCTTTACCAGATGTGTCGAAGCTGCACTATCTCCATTGAGAATGGCGTGTTTAAGAGTGTCAGCTTATTTGGACGAAGCGGAGGTGGATAAGAGTGTGCTTCTGTCTCACCTGACTGGCTTAGGTTTCAGGATAAACGAGACAAAAAGCTGCTTGGTGCCCACACATGAAATAATGTACCTGTGTCTCGGGTTGAACTCAGACCTGTATCAGGCTTTTCTATCAGAAGAGCGCATCAGGTCGATTCGCAGTTGTCTCTCTCTTTTCCAGAGAGGAAAGAAAATTTCATTCAGACTCTGTCTACGCCTGCTGGGGCTGATGGCTTCGGCAGTGTCTGTCATACCACTGGGACTGTAGCGAATGAGAGATTTTCAGTGCTGGGTTACGGCGCAGCGCTTATGTCCGAAGCGCCACCTCAATCGCAAGGTGATGGTGACGTCACTGTGCTTACGCTGGGGGCTGTTTCCTTGAGAAAAGTAGTGACGACGGAAGCGTCACTCACAGGTTGGGGTGCGGTGTGCGAAGGCAGGATAGCGAAAGAGAAATGGCCCGTTTCGCTTCGGGGCGCGCACATAAACTTTCTAGAGCTTTTAACGGGTTTTCTAGCTTTGAAACATTTCATGCAGTTTCTTCGGAGTCACCACGTATTGGTCAGATCAGACAACACGACAGCAGTGGCGTACAGAAATCGCCAGGGCGGAACGCGCTCTCCTCGACTTCACCGTCT